>NW_028262358.1:21908841-22061158 GCF_047370975.1 Nipponia nippon
GCCAGCACAGAGATGTGAGAAAGAATCCTTACGTGATAAAAAGACTCATGTATATTTAGTGTGTGCACAGTCATGCTGAATGATTTTCAAAGCCGCCTTCTTCCTTTTTTTTTTTTTTTTTTTTAAATTCATACATCATTCTTTGTGTTGTCTTTGCATGCTGTCTTTCTCATGGCACTTGGCCAAGAAAGAGGACACAGGGCTACCCTATAATGGGAATCCAAGAGGAAAAGGTCAGTCATTCTCAGCCCACAAAAGAGGACTTATCAATCAGTTGTCAGACCATGAGGCCAGAGTGTCCAATGTTAAAGAAGTCTGAAATAGGTCATCATAAACACCTCACAGCTCTTCTGTAGCAAGTGTGTGGAGGACGTGGGAGGGAACTGAGCTAGCTGTTCCTTCAGGTCTGAGGGAAAGTGTCATTGTTCAAAAACCTTTTGATAAACTGCCTTGCGGTTCCAGCAAAAACAGTACACAAAGACAACTGTCTGCAGGGTTAGGAATTTCGGATCAGCAAAGGGAGGGGATGCATGGGGATGGTGGAGAGTAAGGAACGCAGCTAAAGGATTTTAGAAGAGCTATTCTTAGTCTTCTCTGTGCTGCTAATCATTTAAATAACTGCTTTTCTGGTAGAAGATTTTTTCCATATATGTGTTCACAATCTCACCACCGATCACACAACCCAAAAAGTGTCTGGGAATGTACATACGAAGCAGTGGTTGCAGCCAGCAATTCTCAAAAGGTATTGGCGCACCAAAGCTAGTGCATAGTATGTAGGACTTTAATACAAGCTGGGTAACTCAAATTGAAGATGCAAACAATAATGTGAATAATTAACTCCGGGGAGGTTCACATCTGTATCTGAAATGTTCCAGCTGCCCTCTCCATGTGTACAAAAGGCTGAACCATAATGCTGGATCCAAGCAGACATAATCTGGGAAAATTCAAGGCAACATGTAATCTTCCTTACTGGCAGCCATCTCCTTAAAGAGAACAAAGAAAACTGCAGATGTGAACTCTAGGAGCATTATAGACATTCGTGATTTTAATGTGGACACTATGTGTACAGTTCTTTTTTAAAGAAAATAATTAGAGAGCTGAGAGAAATGCTAAACTTGAGTCAGAGGGAGACTTGAAATCCATTTAGGTAGGTACTGTAATATAGATTACCCTATTAAGGGCAGTTGGCCCTAAATTTATTTATGTGTATTTATTTATATTTAGAGTGGAGGCCTGTTGGCTGGAGTCAGGCCTTGCATGACTTCATCCAGGATGCCATTTCCTGGGTTCATTCGGGATCATTTTAGTCTTGTAACACCTAATATTAATTTGGGTTTAGGCAGGAAATACAAAGCTGAGGCTAGCTTAGATTCTGGTCTCATTTTGTTGAAGTATCTGCTAATGGCATAAGGAGAAGGGTTTGGGTTAATCCAGAGATGGACTCAAGATGCTGCCAGTCTTGAATCTGGACACACGTTTAAAAGCTCCAGTGTGGGGTGGGTGGAGGGCTACTTGGACCATTATAAATATTTCAAGATGATGAATAAACAAAGGATAGATATTTTGATTTCATTCCATTTCTGTTATCGGCTGCCAATTCTTTAGAGTCCCCACCCTAACTCTTATGGCTAAAGCCAGACTGCAGAACCATTGTAAACCTCCTCCTGACACTCTCAGCTGTGACAATTATTAGACTGAATCAGTTTGCATTGCTGACCCATGTCTCCCAGCTGAAAGTGTTCATGAATCACTATTATCCAGGTAATATCTTTAACGTACTCTTGAAGTGAACAACAGATCTGTTTGCCTCTTGTAGCTGACAGACGTTGTCCTGCATGGGAACACTGGTGATGGAGAGGGGAATACACTTGAGGACTCTGTTCTGCTGAGCTGTAGTGGGATGAGGTGTGCTTCTTGCTCATCTCCAGTGCTGCTTTGGGATGACCAGCCATAGCCATCTTCTTGCAGAAGACCCTGCATAATGTTTCTTTCTAGTATCACTGCTGCCTCAGATGCTGGTGAAGTTGTAGGCAGTGTTTCTTGGTCATAAATGATTCAGGTGCCCTCCCAGAGAGGAGCCACACCCCAAAAAACTGATGAAAAAGCAAAAAAAAGGGGGTAAAAAGAAAAGAAAGAAAAAATAAAAAGGAAGGAGTTGGGAATGTGAGAAGTTTTCATGAGTGTTTTGGGTTTCTGGATTGGATCTTCAAGCATTTCTGTGAGGTGATTTGCAGGTGGAGAGAAGCCTGCACTCTGAAGTGCCAAGATGTGAGTCAGATGTAAACGGAAAGTGCTGTGGCTGTGTTAGGGCAGTGTTGAACCTGGGCTAGTGTAAACCTGGCTCTCAGCAGGGCTTGTGTGTACTGCTGGGCTAACCACGATGGTATGATTTCATGTTTGGAGCTGGCAGGCTTGGAGAGCATAAGCAGAGTCACCTTACTTCAGCCCACAAAACATGATGCAGATATGCCCTTGCACTGGTAAGAAATGCTGGCAATCTTTCTCCCACTGGCAGTGCTGAATTTACTGCCCAGAGTCATCCATTAATGCAGATGGCCATACCACACACTCTTACAACCATGGCGGTCCAGGACATGTATGAAGACCATCCATGTATGAAAGGTAGCATAACATTCAAAATTTTGTTCTGCAGAAAGAAAACATACCTCGTATGTAACGTCAAACATTAGTTGTGTAACTGAAGTGCTATCAGTATAGTTAATAAATAATTATTAGTCCAGATCTAAATATTACAGAAAAGGAAAACAGAGTACAATTCTAGAAAATATATCAATAATGATACCGTTAAAATTGCTGTATACACGCTCCCTCATATATACCCTTTCTCTGCTGTCACACACACCCTTCCACTGCCCTTTGGGTCCTGAAGTCACTGGCTTCAGTCTGGAAGAGGAATAGCAGTGTCTCAACAGTGTCTTAAGTCCTGCACAGGGAGGGCTATGATGCTGGTGTTGAATGCTTTTTCCTCTTACATTTGGGACTATTTTTAGATTTCTTTTTTCTAACATGCTTTAACACTTTTTTTTCATTAGTGTGCAGCTACACATTACACCCAGATTTGCTGTTTGGAACATCTTACAGCTATTAGACACTTGTGTTTTGTTCACTTCATTCCCCCTAATACCAGTTTTATGCATTTCCCAAGCCTGCAGTTCTTTGGTGAGATGTTTAAATCCCAAGGGCCTCCAGTGCTGTCTCGTGTCCCCTCTCTGGTCATCCCATGCCTATACTCCTTTGCCCTGTGACCTGTGTCCTCACTTTCAAGCCTTCTGCTGCCATGACTTGCCTGTATTCAGCTAAACCATATTGTTATTCTAGACAATATTTTGTTCTACTTCATTCATTACTACAGAAGAGCTCCTTGTTACAACTGCCTCTATGAAAACGATGATTGTACAACATAATTAAACAAAGACAAGCAAAATAAAACAGATAAAGCAATCACTACGTGGTCATTAAAAAAATTACTTTTACAAGGGAATAAAGCTTGAAAGAAAGCTCTAGGCAGGCTGAGACAAGTCCAGACAAGGCTTGCAGAGTTAGTATGAAGCCTGCAGTCTGTTACTAGCCATAGCAATACTCTATTTACTGTGTTTTGATGGAGAGGAGCATGAGGTGACTGGTGGTACTGTTAACTACACCTTGCATGGTCTTTGCCCATCTTTGATGAGGCAGGAGCTTCAGCTACCTGATAGCTGACTCTTCTGCTTTTTTTCTGAAGGATCCCTGCATTTCCAGGAGAGTTCTGCACCCTTCCATAACCTCATGGGTTATGAGACACGAGGTGGTACTTCTCACTGTCGTGGCTCAGAGGAATATGAGAATTCAGGTTTTCTTGCTCCAAAACATTCCCTTCTTGTGAACTGTAACAAATCAATTGATATTTGCAGTTAGCAGCAAAAGGCTTTTGACAAACTTCTCATTGTGTAAGTTAAGGGACATTTTTCAGACAGAGGCACACATGTAATTGGCACAAAGCGCTGGAGAATTGTGTCCAGGTTGTGTACAGATCTATAAATGTGCAGGAATCAGGTTTTCCATCTTAAGGTACGTTTTACTTCATTATGTGGGAAAACAACAGGATCTGCTTTTTTTTCCCCTATTTTCCAGATGTTATGAGAGGACGCTTAATTAGTTTGCACAATCCCTAGGAAATATCCCACTTGCACAAGGAAAGGATAACTTGTGACAGCCTCTGCATGCTCCAGTTGGGAAGGCAGTGCTTTTCTCCCTTCTCTCTTTTCTTTCTCAGGTGTGTGGCTATTTTTCATATCCATGACAGTTTCATTTCTCTGCTCAGTCAGGCACTCAACCATTTTGCCTAATTATATCTGATGTTTTACTCGTAGTATTATGCTCTTCTTCAGAGGAAATGAAAAACAGATTGTCTCCTTGGCAGCAAAGAATAACAAATGTGCTGCATCGAATAGCTGCTAGATGAAAAAGGGCCACAATCTGCCTCTGTGCCAACCAGTGCTAAAGACAATCTGATGGACAGGAGGCTGCTCTTAGAGATACTCCCTGCTCCTTTGACGTCTAAAAATGCTCTGAAGTAAAGTTAAGGTTACTTATCTGAGACGGGATTGTGGCTATCTGAGTAGGCAGGGGGTGTTGAAAAATTTCCAGTGGATTTCAAAAACTTATTTCAGTGTATTGTCATTAAAAATAATGATAATTAAAAAATACTGTGCTTCAATAAGGTTGAAAGACACTATTTCCTTATGTAGACACACATTTGTATTTTGGCTTTTTTTGGAGGCAAATTTTATTTATGTATTGGACTTGTTGCAATTAAAAGATAATGAATTTCTCCCTCTGAAAGCAAATATATATATATGAAAATTAAAACATATTAAAAAAGCAAAATCAAATTAAATATTTTGCCTTTCAAACCAGGATGTTTTACTGGACTTGAATTTATTGCTTTTTTTCTTGGAAGTTTTGCTTCATAGAAACTTTATGGTTTTTGTCTTTTTTCATGCTTGGTAAAATGCCCCTCACCCTATTGAAGTGAGACTCTAGAATCTGGCTAGTTTTGTGATTATAATGGTGCCTATGCCATCTATACGTGTTACTTATACATTTAATAAGGTATTTCAAATTCCTCTTACCCACATTACTGAGAAGCTTTTTATTAAAACTGTGAATTAAAGTAAGTGAATGTTCATGACTTTTTATAGAGGAGGCACAAGTCCAATGTTTGATTAACTTCTTTTAACGTTTGTGGATACTGACTATTAGATCAAAGTCACAAAGATGGAAGAGTAAGCAGAAAAACTGTAACAAAAAGTACTTACCTCAACTTTGTGTAATTCCATCCTCTTCTATCCTATACTGATTGTCAGAGTCTCTTCCCACCACTGTGTCTGATCACCTCTGAGGACTTCCAGTGCTTTTTCTTGGGGAGGATCAAACAACAGGAAGCCAGAAGTCCTTCACTGATGCCCAGTGCAGACAATTCTGCTCTAAAAATCCTTTGGTGGACTGGATTTGACAAAATCTTTTGTCCTGCTCTCGTCATGATGTGCATTAGGCAACCTATTTGTCTGGCATTGTTACTTTTCTTCTTCCACTGTTAACTAATTTCAGTGTGAAATGTGGAACTCATGATGATTGCATGTTCTTCTGGTTATGCTGGTGAAATGGATGGTTTTCATGTGACTTGACATGCAGTTCTGCTTGCAACAGGCTCTGTTTGATACCTTCATAGCATATGTTGGGAACCGTGTTTCATACTTCAAAGAATCTGCAATGATAGTCTGGAGTGGGCAAGCCCAACCAGAAAAGCCTGTGCAATTTGCTTCATCATCCCAGGAGAGGTGGCAGTGTAGGTCTCTATTCCATCCCATTCCAAATGATTTCTTATTAACTTGATGAAAGGGAGCAGAAAATAATTATTTTTCCTAGTGTGCTAGTAAGCTCCCCAAATATTTTGTTAAAAAAAGCTTATGAGTCTGAATGTCATCACTGCAACCATGCTGAGTTTCAAGAATATATAGTTCTTGGGTTCTTGGTTGTTTAATTTGTGATTCTCCCCACCCCCCCCCCACCCCCCCCCCCCCAGTTCTGCTTCTTTGTGTTAAGCGTCTTACTTCACTAATTTTACCTGCTATGTCAGCTCACTACTCAAGACAGGACTGTTCATATCTAATTTTCCCATCTGATTTCCTAACCACAAATATCTGCCTTTTTTGTTGTTGTTGTTGTATTGACTACCGATCCATTTCATGACTGCATCTGTGCAGACAGACTTTCTTCTTTTTTGCTGGAGGTCGGACACAGCACTATCTTGCATCTCACCTTTCACTTAAACAGACAAATCCTAGCCTTCCATCATTACATTATAGCACTGTGCAAATGAGAGGCTCATAAACATTGTCTATCCTTCCCTTACCAGCCAGAAAGCTTCATCAAATATATCTTGTTCATGTTACTGCTATCAGTCAGAGAGCTCAGTCTCCAGCTAGATCATGAATTTCGTCTTTGAATCATCACTACTACTCAGTCGTATTAGAAATATCAGGGAGAAATGAGTTTTTGTTTCCATGCACAAAAAAATGCTGGGTTTTTGGCTGGAAATGGAAAACAGAAATCAAGACAGAAAACCTATTACCCTGCAGATTCTCAAAGCCTTACATCAGCCCCCTTTTGGTTGTGGCATACTGCTGCAGTGGTTGGGTTATCTCTGAGCCAGGCTTCTCTGACCTGGGTTATCTCATCAAGACAAGCGCTGATGAGAGTGCCCTGTGACTGCCTACCTCGCCTCTGAGAGGTGGACACTGAGGTGCATCATGGCTAGGTAAAGTCTGGCTTAAACTCTGTCCTGGAGGAGGATGGACAGCTACGACTCTACGGCCCTTAAGGGGCTGGGACAGTATCTCAGAATCAGAATATTTTTTGTTCCTAATACTTTTATTGAAAAGTTGTCTTCTATGGCTTTCTTTTCCGTTTTCTGCCTGGTTCTACTTCTGATGTTACCACTTCAGAGACCTAGCAGGTTGCCCTTGCAGAATAAGGGGCTTATGTTCCCATCTCTTCATATCTGCTGGGTTTTCTAGGTGAGTTGCCAAGTTATGCGAAGAGACCCAAGACTGGCAATGCTGTTAGCTCCTGTTCTTCTCCAGCTTCTCTGCTCCCTCTCCAGCTCCTGAATAGCAGGACTGAGTCCACCACTGTGAAGGCATGCAGGGTCCCTGAGCACCAGAAAGACATGACAGTGCAGGCACCTGCTGGAACAGAGCTAGCATTTGATACTACTCCATAGTATGGTAAAGAGAATAGAATCCCATAACGTTGGAGAGAGTAGCTATGTTGTGGAAAGAAAAGAAACATCTGGATATTTTAGATCTGGATATTTTGTAGTGTAGAGATTGCGTCCTATAAGCAATGCTCACTTCTCTTCCACAAAGTCTTCTCTAAGACCAGGTTGGGGCAGCTGGTGACACTTTCCAACTTGTAAAGAAAGGATATGGAATGGAGAGAAAATGAAGATAACACTGAAGTCTTAATTACAAATGAACAAAGTGTATGACATTGCAGGTTTTATTTGTGTGCTTGTAATTACTAACCTTGTTTCAAAGAGCAGCAGTAGGGAATCATTCTTAATTTCTACTTCAGCTTTCCTTTTTTTTTTTTTTTGTGTTATCTTTTAAAGTTATTTTTTTAATGCAGTTAATCCATCTTAGAAAACAGCCTTTTAAAAAGTGTTTTTTATTGTTTCATACAGCCCTTGCCTGCCTAACAGCTCAAATCATGTTGACATATTCACACAGCTGAAGCTGGCATTTTGACACGTGTACACATTGTTTTCATCTGCTTCCTGGGGATGACTCCAATGCCTGAGGTTTCTTTTAACACTCTGAAAAGCTTCTGGCTTTGTGCAAGGCTGCATTCCTAAACAGTATACCAACTCTGAGGTTCAGCCAATGTTTACTTTGCGAGAGAACTTTTTAATATCGAAAGGAAAACAGTCCTTCTACATTCCGCATAGGTAGATGCTATTTGCCTTTTTAAAAAAATGCAGTAATAATAATGATAAATGAAATTGCTATTTCAGGGGAAAAGTCATAATTACAGTTGAATCATGGCTGTGGGCTGAAGAAAAGATAAGCCCGTGTTTTGCCGAGTCAGGCATGTGAATAAGAATGCATCTTCTTGCTTTGCCCTTTATGAAAACAGGAGTGACTGGTGGTGAGGATATATTTCATTTTTATTGGAGAACTTCTTAATATATTCAGCTTCAGGGGGAGACTGGCTATAACAGGACAAATTGTTAGCTGGTTTAAGTCCAGACCTCTATAGCGATGATCTAACTTTGCTGACTTATCAGCAAAGGATGTGGCCCACTACATCTGAAAGATGTGTTTCTTGTTGATGGCCTTCCAAGGCTGAGCTGACTTCAAGCCGTAAGAGAAGTGACTATTCCACTCTTGCCACTGCATCTAACTAGGTGCTTGTGCCCATCCCTTGCTTTGGCAATAACGATCATGCAGCAAGGTGATCTGGCTAAAAAAAGTTTACTTTTTTTTTTTTTTGGTAGAGTTCCCATTCTGCCAGCTCAACTAATTGATCTGGTTGATTGTAGGGCCACACTTGCTGGAATTTGTACAGGGAAGGCAACAACAATGAATGTGGGGTAAAGGCAAGGCACCCCTTTCAAAGGCATGTCGCAGATTGGTTTAAGACATCTGTGAAAATGCTCCATTAGATACACAGTTGTACACCTGGACCTTGTTCTTGCTGAAGTGAGCAGTAAAACTCCCATGTGGTAGGACTGGGCTCTTACTGAATAAGTCTGGTGATGCTACAGAAGAAACCTCTTTGTTGTCTGTGTAAAATGCATGTATCGCAGGGGTGAAGAGAACAAGAAACAGACACAATCCATTTATTTTATTATACAGTTACTGTTCCCAATGCTGAGGGATTAAATCAATTATCAATAATATTCATTCTGGAAATTGAAGCATGTGGCATATGGAGTGTGTGGAACACCTTCATGAGCTGGGGAACCAGGAGTCAGGAGCGAATGGGGGAACCGTTTTTCAGTATTTGTTGAATTCTGATCTTCAAAAGCATGTGTTATTGTGACTGGCATGCTCTGGCAAGAACAATGATCACTGGAAAAATGGTGCTATTAAAGATGATTTTAAGTTCAGGGTTTAAGGTGTTATTTTTCCTAAACTTAGAAATGCGCTTTCATTTTTAAAGATTGCTCTCATGGTCTGTCAACTGTTCATTTTGGGAACCAAGAAGAAATCTTTCCAAAGCCATATGAGGATATATTAGTTTTACCCAGGGTGAACGTGACACAAGCATGCTTCCCGGCAAGAATGACCCTCCTTATTTGTCTTCTACTCAGCAGTTTATCTGTTTTTACAATGATCCAAATAGATTCAAGGCGGAGGAGGGCTGATCCATTTGTTTTCTACCCACGCAAGATGCATTTCAAATGTTTTGCACTTTTGCAAATGTTGTGCAATCAATCTCATTCAAAGACGTGCAGCCCACAATATTTAGTCCTGACAACTGTGCCGACACGAAGAAAGAAGGTGCAGCTTTGTTGTTCTGAATCACTTCATGAAGACCAGCCAATCCAAACAGATTTTATTTGGGTGTAAGACTTTTTTTGGTATTATTGCCAAGACGGCTTCATGCTCAATTAAAAACAAAACATGCTGAAGCCCTAAACCTTTTAGCAATTCCAGATCTGCTAATGATGTCAGATTGGGCAGTTCCCCACCAAGGAGACATCATTTATTACAGGGGCTGACATCAGTGAGAGACGATGGTCTGCTGTCAAAGCTCTTTACTGGGACACAGGACAACTAAACTTGGTTTTCACCTTCCCTGTGCAACCTTTGTGTGACCTTGATGAAACCACTCCTCTCTCTGACTTGACATCATGGTACTTAGGGAGTTTATGACATACTCATATGCTGGATGGTAGCTTCTGAAAAGAGTGGTTAAAGTGCTGCACGGGAAGCTTGTCATCGTTAGTAATGTGCTTTTGCAATTTAGAAGGTAGTTTAATTCTGGGTTATACATTTGGGTAGTGTTTCACCAGCTGTAATGTACTGAAATGTATCAAGTTCCACCCAACACAGTAAATGTGCAAGACCACCGGGATCAAGCAGATGCATGCCTCTTCCCTGGAGCCTTCCAGTTCTTCTCTAGCACTTAATTGCCTTCATTTAGGCAATTCGAACAGGAAGTACCAAAAGTGTGTCTTCATGCCAAACCATCATTTTGAGTGCCATCTAATAACGGTCTCTGTCGTTAATTACAACTTTTCAGGTGCTGCAAATGTTAAAATTGGGAAAATGAAGTTCATGCCAACCAAAATCAGGAAGGACAGTCTGTCCCTTTTCTGAACTTCTTAGGTCACTCTAGAGTGTGCGGTTCCTCCCAGATTTCATGATCTTAAGGTACCTGTTATCTCAGTGGGTGTCTACCCCAACAGGAGTGCTTGCATCCACAACTGCTTTTGATAACCAAGTGAATTTTTTTCCTTAAAAATGGTAAAGCCTTCTGCCAAACGGATGTCTGAACAGTTACATTTGAACCAAAAAATGGAAGGAAAAAACATTGTGTCAGGTCAACCTGAAATGAAAGACTTGCAGTTTTCTTGGTGAGATCAGTTCTCATCCATCACATTTTTGTAATTAAATATTTGTTCCATTCAAAATGAAATGCATCAAGAGAAATATTGTTTCAGTGAAAATAAATGTAGGTAAATTTGGTCTCAAAACGTTGCTTCAATATGGAAAATGGATTAATTCCATTTTTGTCTTTTCCAAAATTATTATTTTTTTGGCTGTTCTCATGACAGTAAAGGAAACTCAGAAATTTCAGGAGACAGCCTCTTGTGAAATCATAGTCTAATTTCCCGAGAAGGAGAGAAAGAGCAGAAACACATGATAACAGCAGGAAAGTTGCGCTGTCCCAAAGTTTACTGGCGTCATGCACTGGGTGAATATCTGTATTCATATTCAGCAGTAACATTTTTACAGAGGAAGTCCCACCGAAACCAGTGGGAACAGTTTTTTTTATATAGGAATGAGAACTGCTGAAGGGTAGGAAATATGGGGAGTTAGTCCTAGTTCCAGGGAAATATGTGAGGCTGCCTTTTGCTTAATGGCAGAGCTCAGATTTAGTTGGAGCTCTCTGGATGTTTTAGTTGTTTGGTTCTTGTTTCTTTCCCCCAAACCGTTATGTAGATTTTCCCCTTTTCAAAGCTTCTCCTAGATTTCCAGACTGCTGTCAGCATCCGGCAGTGGCCAATCTACTGCAGTTCTTGACTGCAGCACAAGTGCCTGATGGTAGAATAGCCTGCTATCCACTTTTCTTGCTCTGTGTAACATTTATTGATGTTAAGTTCCAGCTGGGGAACAGGCAAAAATGTGTCTCAGAGCTTCGTAGCAGGTTATAGGTTCTTTCGCACCATAGGTTAGATGCTAAACCATACTGGCATTGATTGTTGAATGGATTTAATCGGCTCTGTTTAGCTACCAACATTCATGCCCTAGAAATCATGGCTAGGCTGGGCAGTGAGTCATGCTTGCTAGCAGTTCTGTGGCATGACTGAAGAGCAGACAATGCATCATGCTCTGCTTTGGAGGTGCTCCGTCAGAGCCATGGCCATGCAACGTTGGCTAGACAAGTGAGGGATGCTTGCAGAGTCACAGTTTGCTGTAACTACTCTGTATTTCACTGTGCAGGATGATTGTTCTTGCACCCTTTCTTAGCCAAGAATTCCAAAGGACCAAATGGTGCTTCTGTACTGGTGTTACAGTGTGGATCAGAAGAGTGTTACCAGCCACCCCCTCTTACGGAGCTTTGATTTGCAGCAGCACAAGGTTGTGATGTTCATGAGCTGGATTCCTTTTGTATGAAACCAAACTGGAAGATGTGCGTGTAAAACCCTGTGGCTATAAATGAACACTCGCTACCTGGGATCAGACTAGACTTAGCATGAGGAAACTGTGGCTGTCAGATCCTCAACAACAAGTGGTTTGACCTACAGAGCTGCTCCTATCGATTTGCATTACCTGCTATGAAAGCTGGGTGTACAACTCCGACTGAATTCAAACGGGACTAGTAAAACCTAGCTCCTGTCTATGAATAACCCTTATGCAGCCTCTGATGGCGAGGAGGGGAAGAGTAAAACTGGAAGACTCAGTACTGCAGGTGTGAATGAACCAAATAAAGAAACCACAGCGTGCTCTTGCTTAGCCTCATTCAGTGCAATGTTTGCCACAGGTTCTGCTTCAACCCCAGCAAAATTGTATATTTGCAGAAGTTAATGTGGGTCAGAGGATGAGAAAGATAAGTGAACCTAGTGACACATGGTGGGGAAGAAATTGGATGCAAAGTAGGAATGCAGTGTTTGGACAATAAATGTTACTGTACTGAGCCAAAGGAAAAGGCTCAAGATCAATCAGCCAGAAGACGAAAAGCTTTAAAAGCAGAAGAAACGCTAAAGTTAGCATGTGTGGCTTACTATAAATTGGGGTAATCTGAAACAGATATTCTCTGAAGAATACTTCCAATGTTTCCTGGCTCTGCTCCAGCTACTTCAAAGCCCTGTTATCAGTGAATTGTGGTCCCAGTGTTAGGAAAGCTGGGCGATGTTCTAAGGAAATGTCAGCTTCAGATCACAGTTTCCTCTCGTTTCTGTGAAAAGAGGTCAAATTAGCAAAAGCGCTGCCCACACGCGGTCTCTGTCACAGCCCTCCGTGGCCCACTTTGTTAATGCTTGAGCTAATCCTTAGGATAGGGAACAAAATTGCTTTGAAACAGTAGGCTATTTGATTTAGGAAGCAAAGTTTAAAATAATACCCCAGCAGTATATGTTGCCAA
Organism: Nipponia nippon; assembly: GCF_047370975.1. Taxonomy (NCBI): domain Eukaryota; kingdom Metazoa; phylum Chordata; class Aves; order Pelecaniformes; family Threskiornithidae; genus Nipponia; species Nipponia nippon. The sequence goes on from NW_028262358.1 coordinate 21,921,721, forward strand.
AAATCTGCTAGGATGTAACGTTCATTAGAGACATGCAAAACAATTAAGGGAAGTTTTTAATTCCCTTCCTCCACTTTAGGATCCTTCCCACCCTATGGGATCTCTTAGGGTGTTGGGTAAACCTGTACCTTGCTATCAGGTTGCTAATTAGTACAAGGTTTGATCAGGTGATTGGGGTGAATGGAAATCTTACTTCTGTTGTGTTCTCTATAGGCACCAGCACATGAAATTTCCTCTTTTATCTAAACAGTACTCATGCTGCTCTTCACTGCTTGGTTCTCAGTGGTCTGAAGGGCAGAGTTAGGAAGGGTTTATTGTTTTATTTTATGTAATGTGTCTGTTTCACAAATCCAGGTGTTGCTCGCATTAAAATACTGCAATTTCTCGGTCTGTCAGGATACAATCTTGTTACTTCAGAAATGGCTTTGCTAGCAGGTCACGTGTAAGAGACCTTTTAGAGGTTAGATATTGCAGTCAACAAACTGTCTGAGATCATTAAACTGAATCCCTTTAGTTTGGCTGCTGAATTTCAGTGGAGCTTGATCTGACATTCGTCGTGAAGGTGGTTTACATTGTAAGACTTCAGATTTATTCCTGATCGCCCTCATACCTCATCAGCCCAGGCCAGGAACATGCTGAATCTGTGCATTGACATGGTACAACTCTTTATCAGCTAAGGATCCACGGAGGCATCTCTGTAGCTATTGCTACCTAAATGAGGAATCCCCTGGTCTTCACTGCAGCGTGCAGTCTCATCTTGGCCAAATGAATCTGTGGATACATTCCTTCTCCTCTACACCAAAAACTTTGCAGTGTTGGATAGATAAACACAATGCTGTCCCCAGAGCTGAATCAAACTGAATGGGACCGGAGCTAGATTTCCATGACTCTACATATTATGGAAGCAGAGAAGAGCAAAGCTAAGCCTTGCTAAAGATCTAGATATATATATATATATATCTCATGCCCATTAAGTTCTTTTTAATGCTATATCCTGTGGCAGAAGGAGAAGGAAATATATAATTAAAATCCATTCAATATGTTAGTCTAAAACCAACTCCAAAAACACAGGCTTTGAAGACATGTGATGAAAGGAAATCAAAAGATGACAGTGTTTTGGATGTGTTTATTTTTGCTAGCTCTGGGAGTACTAATAACTGACAGAGAGAATCATTCGCTTCGCTGATCATGGATATAGCTGTAGTAATAATACAAGTGACCCTTACAAAACCCTCAGTGAACTTCCACACCCACGACAGTCTAGGTCTTTAATGGTGTCTTCCTCCACACCACCAGGTGGGTACATCCTTGGGCAGGCATGCACACACATGTGCAGTTTAGGTACAATATTGTATGTATCACAGATGTTTTACCTTCATTATATAGTTCTAATCTGAAAAATTGCTCCCTATAAAAAGATGAAAATCGTAACACCATTATTCACCAATAATTCTTCATAATCACAGGCTAGGTTCAGATGAGATATGAAAGGCCACATTGGTAGCAAAACATCAGAAAAAGTGTGCAAGAGATGAGGAGAAAGATAGCTACGTATTACTCAGCTGGAATAATGAATCATGCTCAAGAGTGTCTCAAATATTCAATTCACACATACTGTTTTTCTAGGGGAAAGGATAGATGAAATAAAATATTACAAGCGAAAGATGTTAGACACTTTGTTTACTGCACGAATAAAAGATGCTCAGATGCTCAGCTGAATGTGCTATAAAGGCTTATCTGGTGCCAGGTAGAATAAGAGTAAGAAAGCTGAAGTAATTGGCAGAGACCCCTGTGGATTTGGAAATGCCTAGTTAAAGCGGCCTCTTTACGTGTTGTTTGTTTTTTTTTTTTTACTGCTAGTGGCAAGTTGGTGCTGGTTCTGGCCTTGTTTCTTACTTTTGGCTCACAGCTCCCACCTCTCGTAGAACTGCACAAAGTAATTGCTGTGCAGAGCCAGCAATGGTGTTTCATGCGTGATCTAAAGATTCATCTCTCTGAGATTAGGTTGCTTGTCTTTCAAGGCTTGTTTTGCTTTTTTGATCACTCTTGTTATTTTAAAAGGCAAGAAAAGAGACATGGCCAACTATGAGTACTAAGTAACTTTCTAAAGGTTAACCTTTGCTTTCTTTGTAAGTCATTTATGAACAGCCAGCTATTCAGTTTGTTCAGTTATTGTGAATCACTTCATTTCAGATTTGGAAGTTTGTCATGAACTATTTGCTCTGTGTTCAGGTAGTCTGACTAGTGGGGTATGACTAGTCTGCAATTTTGCTGACTGGAATGCTAATAAATGGAAGGAAAGAATTCAGCATTTTTGGGATGACTGCTTTAATTCTCATATGCAAAACCTTTTCTGAGCAAGCAGCCACAAAAGTATTCACCAGACTTTCACTTCCAGAAAATAGTCTAATGTACTACAAGTTACTTATTTATAGATGTAGAAAACTACTAAAATGGTTTCTGAGTGCTGTAGAAGTGGTTCACTTTGAACCAATGTTCAAATAGCTCATTTGGTGAGAGTGAGCCATCATCACATTTCACGGGGGCAGAGGATGTTCCTTTTGTTTAACGTATAGTGGTTGCAGTCTCATGAATATCTGATCCCTAGGGATCTGAGCTTCTTAGAAATAGAACTTCCTCCAAATCCATGCCCTCCTATTCCCAGAAACTCATCCAAAGAAGTAGAGCTTGTGTAATTGAATAAATGACTGTGTCTATGAAACAGATTCATCTCAGGCCAGGTCTCAAATTTATCGTAACAGTTCTTGCCTGAGGTACAGCAGCAGAAAAGAAAATTCAGGGCTCCGCTGGTGGAAACAATTTTCGAAGAAAAGGAGACCCACTGTTAGAATGAGCGAAGGCAGACTAGTTGTTAGGCTTAAAGTGTATGGAGAGGGTAGCCTCATGATTTTTCCTTCTTTCTAGTCCTTTTCTATTTAACCCCAGCAAAAGTGTGGCAGACAACAGGCTGTTAAGTTTTTCTAGGTTTGATATGAAAATAGAAAAATTATTTTTTGATTCTGGAAGAATTCAGATTTCAGGAGGGGCAGAGACATGTCTTTTCTTGGACTTTGATGTGGGCTTGCTCCTTCCTAAAGGCAACCCTGTTTGGCCCTATTTAAAGTTTCAAAGGCTCACTTTTCTTTTTTTAAAATACTACTTCTTTACAGTGTTAAGGGACTTGCCATCTTCCTTGCCAGGGAGGAGAATTGAGGGTAGTACTGCTATGTGATCCAACCTGTGAAGTACCCTCTGCAGCTGCTGCAACTGAAGTAAACACTAAAGAAATAATTTTGGGACCATGCAGCAGGACTATTGCCTTAGGGTAACCCAGGAATCGTTGGATGTGGGCTGAAAGCAGTTACTGATTCCAGCAGGACCAGCTGTATGGTAACTGATTAATGGCTGCGGTGCTCACCGTTTAGTTCTTAATGGTAACAGAGTACATCTTTCCTTGTTGTTGTTACTGCAAAGGAGGCCCTGGGTACAATTGTGCTGCTGCAGGCAGTTATTAAAAAAAGAAAGTCTGAGAAGCAATGGAAATGTTATCTCCTCAAGAAGCAGGGGCATCTCCCCTTGCCTCTCCCATCCTGGGGTCTGACCTTCCTTCCTCAGACCTGTCTTTAATGTCACTTACTGAGAGTTACAAAGTGCAGTGCTGCTGAGAAAGGTCTGGGTAGTGAAGCCTGCCTCTCATCAAGGATGGGTCCTGAGAGCCTCCAAAGGACCCCAACTTCCTCTCTAATCTTTCAAAAAAGATTACATGAAGAGGAGGTGGTGACTGTGTGTATGTGTTCAGGGAGGGGAGAGGAGGAACATTTCCAAGAAAAGGAGTTAAGTAATTCTCTCTGTTAGCCTGATGCATCCTTCCACTAGCTGACTGGTTACCTGGGAACATCCCTGTGCACCCTGAAAGACACAATTTCCAATCCAATTCTCACAACTTCTCTGGGATATTGCAGACAACTTTCTCTTTTTCATTGTCTTGATATTTAGGGAAATTTGCACAAAGCCAGTTTGCCCCAGAAGATGAAGTTGTGAGAAAAAAACATTAAACTCAAAGAAATTCTGAATACTGGAGTTATTCCAGCAACTATAACTGTGCAGTCTTTGATCTCCTACGTATTTCATGGTTTGCATCACCAACAGAAAATTATCTTTATGTTCGGATTTAAGCAGAGAGAAGTAAATTAAAGAAATACATCATCCCAGTTTTACCATTAAGATGATCAGAGGTTCTGTCTGTCAGAGACAGCAGGTGCGGCCAAATTAGCAGAAGATATGAACTTCTAAGTAAGGGAACAGTAAAATGAGGAATTCTGAGGGCTCCTTTTATTGCTAAATCTGCAAGATTCATCTTACAGGCATAACTTGCTTTGGATATTCCCTGCACGATGGGAGGCCAGTGTTTCATAGTGGACAGAGCATTGCTGTCATTGTAGTCCATGAGAGGTAGAAGCTCTTACTGCTGGCGTTGCTCTGTTTGTGACCTTTTGCAAGCTGCTCCTTTCCATGGGTTCCTCCAGTTTCCCCTTCCTAAAATGGGGGAAAATAGCCTTTTATCTGATTTTAAAAGCACTTTGAAACTTAATACGGGGTAAGGGTTTTGCTCATAGGCTTTTTTCATTTAGGAAAAAACATAAGACAGAAAGCCACTTTGTCCCTCAAACCCTGGCAGTTTTTGCCCTCTTTTCTGAGAATGCCAGCAACTGAGACAACGCTTTCTGAAGTGAGAAGCCTTGTGCCTGTCGTATCAGCTGAGAATCCCAAACACACTTAATATGCTTTGGACTCCTGAGTAGCCCAATGAAGCCAAGCACAATGTTGCTGTTATGGTAAGGCCAAGATTTTTGAGCGCACTTGTTTTCTTTAAATAGGACTGGAAAAAATGCACGAAGAACCTTTTATTCTTTTGTCTCCTTTTTCAGTTCCAGACCAAGCTGGAGTCAGACCTTCATGAAAGTCCAGACACTTTTTAAAAAGTAATTGTTTGATTCTGTGTATGTTTTTGTGTGGGGGTTACAGTACATACAATTAATGTGACTCAGGCTCAGGGTCAAAAGTCTGGGTTGACTATGACTGGACTTCTAATTTCCTTCATACTAAGTCACTCATCCTTTCTCTGAGTCATTCTTCAGCAGACAGCTTTAAATTTAAAATTGAAAAGTAGAAACAAATATACAAAGAGAAATGACTGGTAAGAATGCTGCAGGCACAGCTTGTTTAAGTTTCATGAGCTGTTGTAGCAGCAGCTCTCTCAAGGGGGCCTTGTTCTACTGTCTACAACAGATGCCCTTTAAGTTAAGATATTCATAAATAATTTAGGCTGTAGAACATCTGCAAACATATATGGCATGAATGCATCACGAGCTGGTAAACATACCTGTTGTTGGTGTCAAACAATCCCTTTGTGCACACTTGCTACAGATGTCTTTTGTAGAAAGAGTCTTCCACAGTGCACTCTGGTCATGCAAGGCCCTGGGAGGAGGGCAAGGGCTACCAAGCAACAGCAGCGGCATTTGTTGTGCACACAGGCCTTTTCAGAGAGTACAGCTCCCTTGCTAGAGGTCTTTGGCAATCACCAGCAGGCAAAGGTTGCAAATGAGAGTCTCACCAGATGCATTTGAAAGGAAAGCTGAAGACCTGAAGCATACAGAGGTGGCAGAATAAGTCAGTCTCCTGACTCTCTCTAATCCTTATAGTGGTACACTGAATCCCTTTCAAAGAAAGGTCTGGGAAGATGTTTATCAAAAACTAGATCATTTATCAGACTAGGGGGCTAACTACTCCTTTTGGTTGTTTAAAATCTGTTCAGTTAAAATACTGGCACTCAAAAGGCAGGGGTGAATAAAGCTGAGATCACTGTGTACATGAATAAAAGAGCACACAATCTACCATCAATGCATTTGGAAGGAGTTGAGAGAGTCTATTCTGATTGCATAGATTTCTCCCTTGTGTAATTCCCTTTGCACTCCAGCCTGAAGCTCATGGTGTCCACACCCTGCACTCTCTTAATGGTCACCAGATTCATAAATGTTTTTTAATACTATTTATGTTATTGTAGTGTATGAGAGACTAAGTAATAGAAAGGGACAAGCAGATTGGATTACAACATAGAAAGGAATAAGATCGCTGTCCATTGAAGTTAATGTGGAATCTCAGTCTGGATCTTCTACCTTTTTGGTTGATCAGGTCTTCAGCTTTAAGGAAAATCTTTAACTAAAACGAAGTTGAATATGAGTTCATAAAGATGTCTAGCAGTGACATTCTTGGAATTCACTTGCCATCCAACAAATATAGGGAAATTATTGCCAGGAGAAGAGGGATTCCTCTATCTGAAAGACAAGGAACATCAGTTCATTGAAAACAAAAAGGAAATAAAACCACTTTTGAAGTGTTTAAGTATTTAAGTCCTTACTGTTTAAAATTGAAGAGGTAGCCTCTCTACATCTCGATTTCCATCTCTGTAAAAAGGGATTACACTAGTGCCAATTCATGGAAACTAATAATCAGTTGTGATCCCCAAAGATGCTCATGTGTCCTGGTAATAGATGCAAGAGAAAATCCTCAAATGTCCTGTTGAAGTTAGCTGGTGTTTTGTGTTTAACTTCATGAAGACAGGATTTGTCCTAGAGGGCAAGAGGCCAATAGAAAATGTTCTCTGTATGCTAAATATCACCATAAAAGTTCCAGATACTAAGCTGAAATAGCCAATGTTACTCAGTAAGTGAAAAGGAGAATGGGTAATGCTTTCTGACGAGGCCAGGTAACAAAGAGGTGCAGTTTCCATTTAAAGATAGCTTTCCTTCAGCCACCAATCAGTCTAATGTGTCTGAAAATAGCTTGAGTTTTCTTGAAGAAGAGTGTATAAGAGCTATGAAGGAACTCCCCCAAAATCACCGCTACATGTAGCTATTTTCTGTAAGTGTCAGCATTGGGGTTTGCTCCTAGTAAGGATCTCAAATTGAGGATGGTTTTCTGATCGCTTATATGACCTGTTTAAAATGCCAGCATCTGAAAAACTCACTTAGATAACTTGCATTAGGCCAGGAAAGGAGATAAATCCTGGATTAGGCTGAACCAGATCAAACTGATGAATCAATGCTTTTATGGAGGAATTGAGTTGCCCTGAAAAGATGTAGTCTTGATTGGTTTGTGTTTTGTTCCCCCCCCAACTGCAAACTAAAGGCACTTGTTCCATTCAGATTTCCTATTTCAGCAATGCCATTTAAATAGTCAGTTGCTGTACAGTGTATTTTCCAGTGACACTAACCATCTTCTAACGTATGTGATTCCTTTAGAAAAAGTGTACAATTAAGAACGTACCTACCATATTTGCTTTGAAAACTTGTATAGTTGTGTTATAAAACTTCTGGAAGCATTTGAGCATTTGGCAGCATGAATTATTTGTGAAAGAAGCAGTGCAATGGAATGTAACATGAAGGGATGAGATTGTATAACTTTCACACTTAAAAACAGTGGCCAGTTTATTCCTCATAAGGAGGATCGATGTTTTGTGTTTTACTCAATGTCACTTACAGTTGCTCTTAAGTCAAATAGCTCATACAGCATACACAATAACAAAGCCAAAAATACTTTTATGCCTTTGCATCTGATTTTTTGCTATATTTCTGTGATAAATAAGATGGAATACTGGAGCCAAGGAAGAAATTTTCAAGCCCTAATATTTCATTAAAGTAATCATGGTTTGAAAATGCATTAGGTGCTATCCAGAATATCTTTCTGTGTCTTTCTGATAAAGATCTACTATTTATGTTTCATTGAGCAGAAAAAGCTTTTTAGAGAAAAGGAAAGAAAAATACAGCAAAGAAAGAAAATATGCTTCTAAAACCCACAGCTTCTAAGGCATCTTCATGACAATCTTGTTATAAAAGCCTGACTGAGCAGCCTTTCAAGTATGGGTAATTTTTTACTTATGAAGTGTTTTTATAAAGTGCTTACTCTTAAGGTTCTTGCAACAATATTTGCTGACTTTGTTGAAATGTCACAGGTTAACTTTCATGATCATGATTTTTTACATACAGCACAGCAATAAATATAAATTAAGCTTTAAAGCATTATGATGAAGCAGGAAATTATGCAGTGACAACTTCCCTAACTCCTCAGTTGAAGACACTTGGGATAAAGATGAAGAGCAGTTTCACAGAGAAAAGCCATTTGTGCAGAAAAATAATATTTCTTGCCAAACCTCTATGAAAAGAGAGATTTTGTATTATCCAGGCTGGAATTGCTAGGATACCCTGAAATTAAAATCCTGTCATTTTCTAGAAAGGTATGTAGTGGTTCTAATGGCCACAGGAACAATCTCTTATTTTGCTCCTTCTCTTGGAAAAAAGAGCCCGCGCTCTCCATACAACAATGCCTCCCAATGCTGTGTTGAGTCACTTGTTTAATAAAAGCTCACACAGAAGACTGATGTTGACTTAATTAATCTCCCTCCTTCCTGAAATACTGAGATATTTCTCAGAGGTCCAGTAGAAGTAGCTTGATTATTATTCTGTGAAATCTGATGGTGAGTGTCTTTGAAAGGCACGCAATGAGACTTGTAATGGCATTGAGTGCTGCGTGCCTCAATTGTGCAGGGTTGCAATCCCACGGAGCAGGCACAGCCTGCATCTCTGGGGTGATGCTCAGGTAGACTTGCAGCCTTGCAAGACTTCAGAAAGGTGTTTGAGGTAGATGCAACTGGCCTCCATCTGCATCAGAGGGCAGAGGCAACAGCCTTTTATCAACACTCAGGAGCATCCAGTCTCTTCTGAACTGCATCTACTACCATATCTGAAGTTCATGACATTGATGCCTCTTGTATCTTGCTGCACAAGAACTGTAACACATTCAGAACTTAATAATCAGGGTTTGGCCTGTTATGAGTTTGTACTTGCTCTTTATAATGCAACACATTTCATAAGGCTTTTCTGTGTTTTACGAAGCTCAAGCCTTACAAGAACTTCATACTAGATAGCTCCATCTGTTGCTGCTTTTACTCATCTAAACAGTACAGGGGTTTTTTGCCTGTCTGTTGCTGGAATGGCATCACAGAGCCCATTTTGAGCCAAAAGAATTAGTGCAGAGGCAAAATTTTCAACGTGTCTTTTCACACTGAAGTTAAACATGAATAATGTATGACCCACAATACAGTTTAAATAAGCTTAGGTAACATTTTAATTTTTCTTACATGATTTTATTTAGTGACAGAGGAACTATAAGCTGGTTTACACTACAGGTCTAGCTTGTCCTATTTACTTTTGTTAGCCTTAATTTCACTGGCGGAAGAATTTGTAAGCTAATGTGAAACAAAATTGTAGTGAAAACAGTTAGGATTTATAACTTTTTTTTTTTTAATGCTAGTTGTCTGATAAAAAATTTTCTCACTATTTGTACATTACCTGCTAATTTGGATTTTATAATTTCTACTGACTACTCTGCAGCCAGTAGTGTCAATGTGAATGCTTATCAATAATATTTCGCATGCATCATGTGCTCGATCTAAATACTATAGGAACCTGAGGCTGCGACACTGAGGATAGTAAGACCCAAAATAAAAGTGTGAGGAAGACTTCCTTACAGTAGTTTTTCTCATAGTTTTCTCAACTTTTAGAAAATATAGGCTTAATGTAAAGATATATAAATATATAAATCATATATATGTGTGTGTTTGTATACACTTGATAAACAAATGTTCATTTCAAATTGAAGAGACACATTAATTTCTTTTGCAAAGAGGAAAAAAAAGGAGAACCCTTTCCTGTAAAGCATTTTATGCTGCCATTTCCAGCAGTACATCTAGGGACATTCTGAAGATAATTTTTATGTATGATCTTTTGAAAAGTGAATGAATAATCTGTGTCATATATCTGTGCAACAAAACAAGAAAAGACAACTTTGTATAATTCAGCGCCAAAAAAATGATTGGAGGATGCGGTCAGTACAGTTTTATGGCTTCTAGGCCATAGCGCTTCTTTCAATTCATTCTGTTCCAACAACTCGACGCAAGTGCTGTCCATGCCCTGGATGGCTTTATTCAATTAAAGCTGCTTCCCAAGGTCTCGGGTCCCTGCGGTGGAATCACACAGTGCAGACATGTGCATCCGCTGAACTCGAGCCGTATCTGCTGCCAGCTCAGCAGCTTAAGGTCACTTAAGTACGTTCTAAGAGGAAGAAATCACTCCAAAGAATTATCTGCTGGCCTGGCTCCTTCAGACAGGAAAACTGCTAACTTTCTCAACACCCACACTTCTGCCAGCGCTTTTGTACGCATTGCTGTATTTTGTGTTTACAAGTTGCTTCCTGCTGGGTACAAGCTACAACTTATATCTGCGTTCTGCCAGCAGATCTTAAGATGGCAAGGCTCTAGGTCTGAGTGTGTTACCTCACCCGTGTGAGCACTTGGTGAGCAATAAAGCTATGAAATGATGGGTACTTCTCACAAAGCAAGACAGCATGCAAAACCACTGTTCTTCCCATTTAACATTTGGTTCCATGAATACGTATAGTTCTGGCTTCCTATATAACCAAAGGATGTCAGCTAAGACGAAGATCAGATAAGATTAAATAAAAGAGCTGAAGGAGGATGTGTTGGTAAAATTGATATAGTTACCTTCTTTTAGAGAAGAAGTAATCACACTTGTCTATAATTTGATTAAATCTTGACCTAAAGCAACTTCAACCCTAAATGAGATCATCTGTCCAAGAGTTTAACATACTTTGAATTCACATACTTTGTAAGTTTTTGTTCTCTTGAGTGGTCCTCTCTAGACAGCAATAAAAACATACACTCTAGTACCCAGTAGTTCCTAAATAACTGATTTCGCCGGGTAAAAATTCAAAGCAGAGCTAGTTAAGAACAATTGCATGGCCTTAGGTCTTGAAAACCAGAATGACCCACTGTCTGATTGACTGACTATTTAACTGCATGCTACTCAAGCTTTGTATCTTGCAGACTTGGTGATAGGAAAGTGGATTTTCACTGGATCATCAAAAAACATTTTTGACCTAGGGTCAAATTTTAACTCTCTTCCACTTCCTGCTGAGATGCTGAGCTGTTCAAAATAAAAAAGGTTGCCAACATAAAAAAAGCAAATTTATACACATGCTTTTCTGTGAACATTCTCAGAAATGGTTTAACTGTTTGTGGTCAAACTTTGCGTAAACTGTTGTCTTAAGCAAAAGCCAGGTGGAGAAAACTGAACCCTAAAAAGATGATAAAGCTGAATAACTGGAAAAAAACCACCCAACCCTTTGAAATGTAAATCCTCAGATAGTGTGATTTCTGCTTTATCCCAGATAGACTGTCTAAACCCATACTTTTATCTTCTGCTCCAGGTAACAACAGTAATGGTGTCTGCCCAGGGAGGGAGAGAGCTGGAATCGTGCAGAGTACTAGTGAGGCCAGCAAACTTAAGGCTGGGGGAAACAAAAATTAGTAGTCAGAGCTCAGTATCATCTGGCAGTGGTTAACCCAAACACCAGCCCTGAGCAAGGGCTTGGCTGTGGCTTCACGTCCAAATTGCTGCAAGGAGAGGAGAGATCTCTGAGTGTTGCTCTGCTGAAAGACTCTGTTTTGCTTCTGTCCTGTGGCAGGATGACTCTATTTTTCCAGCCTGTGATGTTTTAGTCTTTCTATTTAAGGTGAAAAACCTCAGAAACTGTATGTTTTCTTTAACGTCTCTTAGTGTCTTCAGTCTGAGAGGACGCAGTTATTATTTATATACACCAGCCCTTTGTTCTTGTTTAGGCTGCTGTAGCTTGTCTGAAATTACTCATTGGGTTCACGTCCCTGAAATTGGAGTAAGCTTTGTGGCATGGTATCCACGCTACAATACATCCCCAGCTGGAGTTCACTCCGGCGTAGTTACATTTCTGAAAAGTTGAGGCTTCCTGAGGGAAAGAGGTTGTGATAGGAAAGATGCTGTAATCTTAATTAGCCCTATCATGACCCAGACTCCGAGACAGGCACCCCAAAGTATTGATGTGTACTTCTCCCCTGAGATCCATAGGGAAATGACTCGATGAAATGTGGCCGATTCTCATCTTGCGCAACGTGAACTCGTTTGAGTAAAGCAAAGTAGCGTTACACAACTTCATTACAGCATGTGGTGAGTGCTTTAAAATCTGCTCTTTGGATGCCAAGCGGGCATTGGTGGTAGGGTGCTATTACCAAAAATGCATGGGGCTTCCTGGTGGGGCTCTGCAAGGCTGGTTAAGCTCCCTACACTGTGCAGTATTTGAAATCAAAATGTGATCGCTGATGATGCCAGTAGTGGGTGCTGCAGGGAACGGCTTGTTGGGGTTGTAAAAGGTGGTGAGGCAGAGCAGGCACCCTGGTTCATCTGGGCTGCTGGTTGCTTGGAGCCTGTTCGAAGAAAACTGAGCACAGCTGGGTGCATTTGGGATTGCTGGCTATTATTGCAGGAGGGGGAACTGCCTCTCAAATAGCAGGGCTTCAGAAATGTGAGGGGTCACAGTGGCATGAAGCAACTGAACCTGAGTGTTTGTGTGGCTGATGGGAGGAATGGAGAGGCAGGTGTGATGGTGTCTCTCTTCAGATGCTTGCTGGGCCAGTGCTAAGCAGTTCATGTTTATTTTCACAAAGGATAGGGGAATTGGGAAAAAGGGACACAAACCTTGTGCAAAAATGCTGGAAAAAATGCTTTAGAGTGAGAGATTAAAAATACTTGATTTCTCTGGCATAATAATGAGACCCTTCTGTAGTAATTGAGTTAAGGATCATAACTACCTCAGGAGGGAATGACAAGATTCTTTGACAAACATGACAAAAGCTTTACAGAAACCAATCACTTGATGTTAAACATCCCAGACAAATTCACCTTGTAGAAACAAAGTTTAAATGTGTTTAAAGTTTTAAATGATGGTGGTGATTATTCTCTGGTGTTCGGTACTAAATGGAGACATCTCCAACTCTCTATATTTTCTGGGGCATCATTACCGAATGGGTCTGTTTCTACTACAGTTCTGCAGGGACTGCAGGAGCCCTGTCACTTCCAATTTTTTTATTAATGATTTGGAAAGAAGTGCCAATGTCTCAATAAAAATCTGTGTTGACACAATGGTGGTTGGAGTAACCGTTCCTGGAGCAATCAGACCAAGAAGCTTAAAAGCAAACTTTTTTCAAGCAACATTCATTGAACTCACTACAGGACTGAGCAAAACTCCCTGCCTTGTTTTATACAGGATGCAGACTGAATGACCTAACGGGACTGGTTGGCCCTAAAATAGAATTAGTCATATTGCTTGTGTGAGTGAAGTAAGCAGCAGCAGACACACCCATGGGTATCTGCATAATTTATTTTAAATCACTTTAGGCAGGCAAAGAATATGACATTCAGGAGCACATAAATTTATGGGGGATAGTTTTCCTTAGATTGTCAGCGGGAAGAAGCACATGCCTCCAGAGGCACAGCAGAGCACCTAGGTGAGCTGGCTAGAAATACAGTATTCTTCATCATCTCCAGAGGTTACTTGAAGCCAAGGAACATCCTTATACTGCATATTGTATTTTAAACTACAAAAATAATAGTATTTTAATGTTTCTAGTGTTTTTGGCAGTATACGAATTTCTCATTGAGAATGTAATGGGAATCTCTGTTTTGATTTTCTCTTGGTACTTTGAGTAAACATTGTAAGAATGGCAAACCTCACACCTGAGATTTAATTTTGGCATGATTTTAAGGGATGGGGTGCTGTTATAGTCAGCAATAATTTGGTGTAAAATATTATGCTGCCAAGTCTTGGGAGTTACAAAATATTAAATGTTCATGTCCCATGAAATTACAGATTTGAGCCAACTGCAGAGCACAGAAATCTCTTGGTATTTTAACACAAATAAAAACTGTGCATCTGAAACAGTATCTAATTACATTCTGTGTGTTAGGATGTCAGCATTAGCATAAAACCTCTCCCCAAAGGGGTAAATCCACAGATAAAAAAGGACACCATGAAAATGCAATAGCAAACCAAACTAGGAGAAATGCATAAATATCAGACAGTAACACTTCTTCCTAATCCCTTACTCACAGCCTTTCTGTTAAAAATTAGATATGTAAAGAATCATCTTGTGCTCTAGAACATAAGATTTTTATACCTTTCTTTGCATAACAACAAGTTAGTGGTAATGACTCATGAAGTTATTCAGCCCTTCGTAAAAGACCAACTTTTGTTTGACTGCATGACCTCCCTTACAAGCAAATTCCACAAGATGATTCCAGCATATGTCCATAAAGTAGTTGTGTCAGAATTTATTGCCTTGTAATGCAATAATAATCTCCTTGTTCTTCTAGTGAGTAAAAAGTAAAGACGAGGAAGATGGACCAGTTTTTGCTTTCTTTTATTCTATAGACTTTATTTAAAGCCTAAGAACCAGGTCTTTTTTATGTAGATCTAATCTCATGGATAACAAAATGGTTATAATTCGGCTTGCTTTGCTACCTTAAAGCTTTTAATGCTCTGAATATGAATTTTGTTCCAAAATGTGAATCAAAATCCTTCCATACAATCTATTTTTGTCTTTTGATTTTTCTTTTATACCTTCATGAAAGAAGTGTGATTTTCCAGAGCCTTTCAGGGAGCAGCAGTACATACAGTGTTATAAGCAATAGGTTTGTAGCGTATAAACTGCCCAGATTCGTGCTAGAGCATGAGTTAGTGGAGAGGGCACTCACTTGAAAGGCAGGAGGCATGACTCTGTCTCCAGTTCTTCCACTGACTTGTTGTCTAACTGCTGCCAAGTTCTTCCATCTCTGTGTCTTTGTTTCTCCTCTCTCTGTTTTGTATTTTTGGTTAGATTTCAAATTATTTTCAGCTGGGGGATTATCTCTCACTATGTTTGTGGAACGTCTAGCACAACAGAGCTTCAATGCTGACTGCAGTCTCTAGGCACTACCTTAACATAAATAAGAGGGAGGGAGAGAGTTTCATTCTTTCCAAGGTACTCTGTTTTTGCTGTCTGCAGACCAAACACAAAATGCAAAATCACAGCCTTTGATTGCTAATGACTCGCCTCTTCCTTGGTGTCTTCACCTAGTTGCTGCCATGACATCTTGTTTCTGTAAATTGATTTTTTGATTATGTCGGTTTTCCAGATCCTGCTGAAAAGATTTGGGTAAGGTGGGCAGGTATTTAAGGCAAAGATATGGTATGAGTAGGTGTACAGTGTAGGGCACGTAGAGCCTGTGCCATGCAGTATGGTGTTGAGATCTATACAGCAAAGTGCAGAGCCACACGGGGACAGTGAAGCAATGACCTCTACAGTTTGTAAGTCAACACCAGCTCTGCGGTCTTTGCAGGTCTCTGTGTATGTGCACCTTTACTGTCCCTGGAATAACGTGGCTACTCCAGGGATGCTAAAATCCCTGTACTTTTGCCACGGAGAGTTTATACCGTTTAGTTTGTTTTGCCCAGACCTGCTACTCTGTAGCAATATTTATGCCAGCTGGCTGCCTTTCAAGTTCTGCTGTGTCTGTCTAATTTGCAAAACTCTTTGAGATTTTGTTCTCTGTTCTCAGCTAATCCAATAGAAAATCTCTGGTTTTTTTGTTAATTATCTGTTGCACCAATACAAATGATTTTTTTTTTTTTTTGCTCTCAACTGGAGACCCACTTGAGCCTCCTGCTGTATTAGAAATGAGATTTTGTGAGAAAAGAATGGATATAATATACTTATTTACTGGTATAAATGCAGTCATTAGGTTATACTGGAAAATGATCCTCCATACGTAGGACTTAGGTCTTCCTGGTCTAACCTGCGAGGCGCAGCATTGCTTGGAGGTGCCACAGCAGTTGACATTGCTGCCCTATGGTCCATTCTCCACTGCCATCATTGTGACTCCCACAGCTTCACTGCCTTCTGTCTTGCTTGTAGTGTGGGACTGACTTTGAGACCACTTCCTTCATGGTCTTTCACCTGACACAAAGGGTTTGGGGCATTTACCTTTTGTAGATGAATTATATTTACCGTAAATCTCTTCTGTTTCTCAGGACCGATGTTCTTCTGCAGAGTCTGACCAAATAAACACACTTTGTCTAAAAGACAAAGTTCCGGAGAGTCCTGGAGGAAACAGATCCTGTGACACAACCCAGTAACAGAACCAAGGGAACAGTCATCCTTTGCCTTTCTTTAGTTTATTTATCCTTTATTTAGTTACCAGAGTTTAACAAGGGAGTGATTTTGGCTGGAATATGAAAGCAACTGAGCTCCGCTGTGCTAATTGTGCTGGCTTTGAGGTTGGTGGAAGATTTGGTCCACGCTGAATAGCAGTCTTCCCCAATTTGTACTGTCCTGCTTACTCCACAAGAACACACTGGAGAGCTGTGCACTGTTTATCCTGAGCTCTTTGAAATGTGAATCACTCCAGGACAGCCTCTCCCAGGCTAGACTAGGAAAGCTTATTATCACTGATTTACAAGCCTTTAGAGATCAAAATGGGCCAAACCAACATTTCCTCCCTTCTCCTTTAAAACCACAACAGAGCGTCTGTCTGCTTTTGAAAGTAAAAATTCTTTCCATAGTGATTTTATTCTTTTGCACTTCTACTGACAAATAATTTACTAATTTCTCCCTATTGTTTCAAAACAGCTTGCAACTAATGAGGGTTTGGTTTTTTTTTAAGCATTAGTTTTTTTGTTGTTTGTGCAGCAGCATCCACACTGACTTCAGCTGAACCCTGGCAGTAACAGACCTAATTCTTGGGCCGTTCTGTAACATGTGTGTATGCTGAAGACAAAAGGGACAAGCTTCATTTCCAGAGGGAAATGAGGACAGCCACTGACAACCACCTTATAACATGGACCACTTCAGTGGCCTTGCAGTGTTACGTGTCATATTCCCTCTATTTTTAGAGCATGCTCATTTTCTTCTTATTAGGTTAGGTGTTCACTTACAGAAAGTAATCTGCTGTTTCATAGCTTAGTTTATTAATAGAAAGACTGGGGAAGTGCACATAAGCAGGTTACTGGGCTGATAGGATTGCTGGGTTGTAGTACTTGTAAAATAGATTACCTCTCTCAACTGTTAATGGACAAGTGTTTTGCCACAGTGCTGTAATCTCACACAAGGGTTTCTAGGGACATGTAGTGTGACAGATGCCAGCACTGGCCAACGGCATGGCAGATGCGGGGGCTCAGTGCAGAGCTCTCTGCTGCTTGCTGCTTGGTTCTTGTGGTGCAAGTCCCTACACCTGTGTGCCCTGGATACAACAGCAGCTCTTGCTCTTTGTGAAACTCCTTGGCCTAAAAATCCTGCACTCTTAAAACATAAGCATTACTGATGACATAATCCCAGTGTAAAGAAGATTAGTCAGCCAAATACTGACTCTCTAAACTCTAGGGGTCACACTAAAAAAATTCTATAAAAGCATAGAAATCAGTGTAAAAGAAGACAAAATGAGTGAGCTCTTCTGGATTAGGGAAGGAATCCTTCTTTATTTTGGTGGCAACCTGCCTATAAATTCTTAGTCTGCTGTTTCTTTAACTTGCTGGAGTTGTCAAACAACTTTATGAGACAACAGTGGCATTCCTTCACTACATGAAAGAGTCAGGTTGGGATTCACGTTACCATTACTGGTGTCTGTTGGGGCAGAAAATAATTTCACACAGTTAGAGCTTCTCCTGTGAGCTGGTTCAGGGAACAGCCTTGGTTATTAGCTGAGCTAAACTACGCACCCACTCTCAGTAGTGTATGCAAGGGTTGCAGGTAGTATAGCACAAGACATGGATCTTGAATAGACCTGTAAGTACAAACAAGACCTCAGGGCTGTCAGAAACCATATGACTACCTGCTCTAAATGAAAGGCACCGTTCCTTGTCACCTTGTGTAATGCAACCATAAAGACAGGCGTATAAATATGCATGTATCCTAAGGGGAAGGTGATAGAAGGAGCGTATGGCAACTGTCAGTTGTGTTGCTTGGTACACTGTTAATGGTGAGAAGAAGAACGTGCAGATAACAGGAAACAGTATCTATATCAGAAGGCTAGGATTTGGGCTTCAGGCTGTGGAAAGTGGTTGAACTATAGCATTTAGTTTAAAATGTAACCTGGATCAGAATAACCTCTGTGGTTCAGTTATAAACCTGTGTATACAGTACACTGTGCTAAGCCGCATATCCACAATGTGTGTATGAACAAACTACCTTCTGACTTGTTGTCCAGTTTTTCTGCAGAATCAAAGAATTTATTCTGGCACCCTCAGCCATTTTTTCCCCCTCCTAACCACATCAAGAACATTCCTAGCATTTTCCCTAAGAGGTTACAATCATTTCAATCATAACTTGAATAAAAAATGTTGGCATTTGTCAACACGTTTATAAAATCTTCACCTGGAATCTCTCTTTTCTTGCTAATGAAAAACACCTGACTGCAGAAAAGCATTAATTGACATAAAAGTGCTGGCAAAGCAGCATGCAAACAGCAGATTTAATCTTGAGAACTGTGCCCATACCATGGCTTTACTACTTTGGCTTTTGTACACTAAATAGCTAAACACAGTTGGCTACATGAGGTTGCCCGTTCTGCTGGAGTGCTGCAAGGAGACAGGGTGTAAAGGGGGCTGCCAACATCCTCCCTCCCTCCCTCTGTGGTAATAAAGGTGAAGGAGCAGTGAATGAAAATGGAAAAGAATGAGCTGGAAGGGAAAAGAGAAGATGAACAGAAGATGAAGACGTGTGGAAGTTGCCCCAACACAAAGTGGGAGATACTGGCATTCGTTTTAAGAGTGCCAGTCCACACCTGCTAAGAACAGGAGCTTCTGCAAAATTTGTCCTGTATTCCAAGAAATAACAAACATATTGAATCGGGCACTGATAATGGTGATGTCAGTGTGTATGATTTTATTACCCTATTCCATCATCCTAAGAGCAACTGCTGAAAGTTGTCGCAGAGTTTGTTTTTGGAACCAGAACCACCTTTGGAGAGACATTCGTACATTTCCAGTGCCAAATGCCAAAGATACAGTGCCCCTTTTCACATAAATGCACAGATCACACCTCAGAGAAATCTAAATTAAGCCCTTTTGCTAATTGCTAGTTGCTAATTCATCAGCTGTGACACCTTCATTTCTGAAGAAGTAGAAGGGGGGTCCCTGGGGTGGGGGCTTGTTACTGCAGCAATGTTCAGAGGACATGTTAATGGAGAGGTGCAGAGATGTTTTATTAACTCAGAATAACAGCTGCACCAGGAAGGTTTCATTAACTTTCTTCAACCATACAAACATTGCGGGTTGAGACTGCTAAAGTCAGTGAAGAGATTTAGGCCTATCACCACAGCTAACACCTGGAAACCCTCAGATACAGTCAGTTTCTAATGCATTGGTGAGATATGATAAGGCAGGAGGGACCTCAGGAGGAGTTATCTGCTGTTATTTAAACTTAAAACACAGGAAAAATCCAGGCAGCAGAATGTGATTTGGGACAATAGCTGCTTCCTGAGCTGTGTGCTGTGTGGAGCCCCTGCCCGTGGTGACCTGACCTGCTCTTCCTGAACTGGTAAGTGTCTGAGAAGGGCTTGCAGAAGTGAGGTTGTATTTCAAAAAGATTTGTGGTAGCAAGCACAAGTTCATGTGCCTACCTAATCCCACCCAAAGTGAACTGCACTTCAGAGGTAACCTCCAAGTGGTGTAAAAGTGTCACATTGTCCAGCACTCGTGGTCACGCAGGGGAATGTGAAAGGGGCTCTGAATACAGCACTGGGTCTGTTAGGGAGGTTTGCAATGCCAGTGGACAACGGGCTTTGCAGTGCAGAACGTGCCCAGCCCGTTCCCTCACCTTCCTTCCTGCATGGCCTCCTTCCCAAGAAAAAAACAACCACAACATCAATCAGTCCACCTGTAGCTGGCAACACATAACCCAGACACCTGCATGCCAGGCACAGCTGGATGTTTGCTACTATTGACCCAGTGTAGTGCAAGCTGCGTACTGATTGTTTGATCAAGGTGGTTTGGGAGCAGGGAGCATTGGAGGATAATTTGCAGCAAAATTAAGAAGCTGTGTTTTCCCTGGCTGCCTTCGTTTCCCTCCTCTCTTTAAAACTCTCCTTACTTTTTAACAATGCTTGCTTTGGGCATGTGCTCATGGTGAACCTGGGGAATTTGTTTTGTTAAAAGAAGGCATGTGTGCCTGTGAGCCAGATTTTCCTCTGCTAGCGTAAAATCAGATGCGTAGTACAATCTCTTCCAGATAAAGAAGAGTCTTTGGAAGTGGAGCGTGATTAAGAGTAACAGGAATATATCTTTGCACAGATAAACAAGACATACAAAGTTACATCTGAGGGAAATGGAGAAAGGCAACAGAACAGTGAAGCTGTGGAAAGGAAACGGGTCCTTCAGTGGAGCCTTGGAGGTGAGAATGTAGATGAAAAAGTAGCTGGACACAGGAAAAGGTAGAAAATCAGTGAAACGGGATGTGACTATCAGTACAGTAAAGGTATGGATGAAAAGAGTGATAGGACATATTGTGGGGCTTCTGAAGGAAAGAAAATGAGAATTATAAAAAGAGAAAGAATAGTATATGAAGATGTGTAAAGTAAAAGCTATAATGACATGGCATGAAAAGGATGCCCTGAGGAAGTGGTTGGACTAAACAACCTTCTGAGATCCCTTCCGACCTGAATGGTTCTGTGGAAGGAAGCAAGCCTACAAGCAATTAATACATTTGTGGATTATTATTGTTATATTTGCGTTTTGGTAACACTTGGAAGCTTCATGGTGTCGAACACCACTGTTGAAAGGGTGCAGTATATGCAGATATGCTTATGCTCTATGCAGAACATACACCTATGTAATTCTTCTTACCTCTTGTTTTATATTTCTACTTTGTCTCACTAAGTTTGAAGGACATTAGTATCTTTGGCTGTTTGTGATACTGTAGTCAAGTAAACAGAGAATGACAAAAATAGTAGAAAACGTGTTTCTAAAGCAGTAAGCAAAGTAATCAACTTTCCCTTGAGTAAGAAACTCAGTGGACAATTTTCCGAAATGTCAGGGACAAAATTTTCCCAGTCAGGGAAAAAAATTTCAAAGTTTAGCAAGGTGTCACCTAAATAGAGTAGCCAGGTGTTTAAGTGTGTACCTGTCTGGCAATTTCATTTAACTATTTAAACAAGAAAGCCTGTTTCTGAAAGCCTGTCCCCTCATGGATCCTGAGCATTGGCTTATCTGAAAAGAAAATCCCTTGAAAAAAAATTACTGTGAGATCAGATCTGGACAGTACAAAAACCTCCACAAACCCCCCAACAAACCAACCTTTTTGGGGTTCTATTTCTCCAGCAGGAGAAAAAGGTAAAGCAAACTCTTCATTCCCTCAGTCTTATTGAGAGAGTACTTTTGCTGGACAGGATGAAGTGATTGGCATTGATTTTGTACTATCACACTTACAAATGTTTTTTTGGTGTGTGGAAATGTGGCATGCGGACCTTTTGCCTGTGGGAAACCCAGGCTCCTGATCCTTTTTTTTCAGTCTTCTCTCTATAGTTGCCCTAAACTGTAGTGGGTTGGCTACTGAACTGGTGTAAACAGTCACGGCTCTGTTCAAGGTACTGAGCATAGGTCATATCTTGCAATTGAGGATCTGCTCCTAACTTTCCGTGCGTGGAAGCTCTTCATCACAGCTAATCGTTAGCTGTATCTTTGTGGATGCAGGAATGACAAAAACCCTCTCCCCAAGTACTTCAGCTCACAGTTGAACTGCGTTGTAATTTTATGTCTGCTTTTCTAGTCTGTTTTGAGTGATGTCTGTAACTGTTCTTTCCTAGAAACAAAAATCACTGAACTCCTATGAGAAAAGGCTCAGGCTTCTTGAAATACATTTGGGAGCTTTGAGATGCTTAAGACTTCAGCATTCCCAAAGATTAATGGCTATTTCTGTGGTTTTTCAGCATACTTCCAAAGCAACAGGAATTGAATCATCTAGAAAGTGACCAGCCAAAAATCTAGAGCACGGTGGAAAGGTCCCTAAAATATCTGGTGTTGAGAGCAGTTGTTTGGCTTTTCTGGCATCACTTAAATAAGATGGTTCTCATTATAATCGCCTTCTACTCTGATATTAGGTAGCAGCTTTTCACATGGGCTATACCAACTCGTCTCATTTTAAATCCCAAGATACTTGGTGATTTGTTTATATCCCCTATCGCAGTATTAGAGTACATGATAATCTTAAAA
Organism: Nipponia nippon; assembly: GCF_047370975.1. Lineage (NCBI taxonomy): Eukaryota > Metazoa > Chordata > Aves > Pelecaniformes > Threskiornithidae > Nipponia > Nipponia nippon. Next base: position 21,943,906 of record NW_028262358.1, read on the forward strand.
TTCGTGCAGCTTCTTTTAAAATAAGTTTCTAGATTCCATGTGTGTGAAAGAAAAGCTTCAAAATATGGTGTAGGTATTCCTGAGAGGCTCAGAAACCAACAGGCAAAGTAAAAGAATCACATGTCTTTGTATGTGGTCACATAATTTCTAAGTTAAACACACACAAAGTTCCCCTCTTTCTCTTTCCTCTTGCTCACTCTCTTCAGATAACTTCACGTTCAGTTGATGTGTCTATTTATTCACCTTTCCAGCATACATCACTCACAAGCATGCTGGAGTTTCCTGTTAAGAAATGAGAACTACCAAACATGTTATTGCTGTTGCTTATCACCTGAAAAGGCAACCAGAAATTGTTCTGTGGTCATTTGGATGTTACGCAATGGGGGCTGAAGGTGTCTTTGTTCCAAATACCAAAAAGCACTAAAATACTACTTTCTGAGAGCTGAAGAAAAAAATACTGCCCTTGGAAACACGCATCTGTCTAAATCTTGAAGCCTTTCTCATTGCATCCAATTCTGGAGGGATATTTTTGGCTGTTGAATTTAGCCCTTTAGAACGTCTTGTGGTTTCTTCCAGGATGGAGCTCAATAAATTACTCTCTTCACAAACAACTGAAGTGTGGTTCGGTGGTTCGGATCTCCTGCAGGGTTCAGAAGTTCAGAGCACAAAAGCCCATCTCAGTGTCCATTCTCCCATACACAACCAGCAATGGTTTCCATGGATGGGGTCTAGGCCATGAATGCTTGTAAGGGTCCATGCCAGTACTGCTCTCTGAAGCAGCTTTAGAGCGGAGGAACTGATGTTTGAGCAGAGGAGGAGATGTTTATGTCCCTCGTGTCTCTGACACCTCTATTTGGACTCAGGCAGAAGCCAGCCCCAAGAGAAGCAGACGTGCTTACAGACGCACGTGCGCCCACCCATCTGCCCCCCCCCCCCCCCGCACACACGCGCAACAGGGGCATCCAAGCTTGTGAACGTTTTTCTCTGCTGCCTTAATTAAATCAATATTGTTTATTACGTGGGTCTGTTTTCTTTCTTTCAACACCTCTGTTTTTAGGTTATAATTCCTTTATATCTTCATTGTTTTTTAGTAATTGGACAAAGTGTTTCCCAGCTTAACTTTTTAGTGAATGGCAGGAATCCCAGCAGCCATGTCACAGGGCCAGGATTTCAGTATTTCCAGAGCCACACATTTGTCCAGGATATTTATGTCATATTTAGCCTGGTTACTAGAAGCAGAATTTTAAGAGTGGAAAATTTTCCTTTTTTTTTTTTTAAGCATAGATTTACTTCTTATAAACCTGGGATTAGTACCTCAGCAGCTATGGGTTTGACTCTGTAGCTAGGGGCTCTAGGCTGAGACCCTGGGCCCAGCTCTGAAGCTGAACCTTGGCTCCAGCTGGTGGCTCTGGCCCCGGGAGGTTTTCTCATACACGGCAGTAGCAGTTCAGCATCAAATCCCGCTCCCCAAAATCCCTGGTGTAGGAATGATGCCTGACCAAAATGTGACATAGCTGGGAGAAGCCCCCAAACCTTTCCTCGCACCCACCTGCCCAGCCTCAGCCGAGGGCTATAATCCGGCCCTTACGCTGCCGTACCTGCAGCCACCTCTACAGCATCTGGGTAGAAAAAAGGGGGTTGCTTGGGTCCCTCTTTATTTTTGAACACAAGGAAAAAGTAAAAAAAACCTGTGTGATAATCTTTTTGCATCACTTTATTTGGGGATGGATAAAGAGTTTACAGAGATAAGTGGCTTCTGACTAGATTTGAAACTGAGGCTTTAAAATCAGTTGGTAAGCAGGCCTCCTACGTGTCTTTGCAGATACCAGGCATGGAGGCTAATGTGTGAATCCTGCAAGTTTCTGACAACCCTTGCTGCTCACTAACACTAACAGGACTTGAAATCTGCTTCATAGGATCAGACCCAAAAAGTTTCCAGTACAGCCATCTTAGCAGCATCTGTAAGTATATATACAGTAAGCATGTGCACTCAAATTCCTGCTGCTCCTTTGTTGTTTTGCCAAAATTCATCCTTTGTACAAAACCAGGTGTATTTTGCTGATGTTTCTTAGAAGCCTTCATAAACCCTGTACATTTGGATGATTCTCAGTGAAACTGCCTGCAAGACTACATACAATTTTACATTGTTGACTTTTATACTTGTTAGGATCACCTACCACGACAATTAAAAATACTTCTGCCTTGCCAAGAGGGAGCTCTGAATGCATTCAGAGTCAACCTGCAAAACACAGCCTGAATTAAACGTGATTTTTTTGTATGTGGAGTTCTTGCAGGTTCAGCCTTTAGGTGGATATCCAGCTTTGCACATACAGTTTTCTATACAGTAAATGTATTTGCAAGTTCCTCATATCCTTTTTATCAAGAATAAATATTGTTAAAGTGCATGCATTCCTGATATCAAAATAATGATCAACTGCAAGATGGTGAAGGTTCCACTCACAAAATGAAATTGCAAAGGAAAAAAGGATGTTCAAATTAAAACTGAGGCTATATCTAGGGAACCGATATACTTGAGAGGGCTTCAGAGCTTCAAGGCTGGGAACATGCCCAGGTAGCATCCTGGTTCTGTGTTGCACTGAGGCAGTGCTGTACATCAGCTCCCTTCCTGCAGTGTGCTTTCCAAGAAAGCAATCCTGGGCCTGCGGGCTGTAAAGGAGTGAGGGTAAGCTCTGATCAGAGACCCAGGCTGGGCAATTTGGGACCAAGGACCTATGCGCTATTTGTTCTTTGCGGGAAAAGCATACAGAAGGGACCGTACAGAGTGCAGCCCCTGCTCAATCTAGTCATAAGTTTTGAAATGTGAGACTTGGCAGCATCTGGGTGCCTAAATCCTCCTGACATATGGATCTGGCTCTACCTGACTTTCTGGCTTTCCACTTTCCCTGGCAGCTTGAGGTGTTCCTGTGCTTGTGTTCGCAACTTTTCCAGTCTCAAGAGGGTGGTGCAGCTTTGCATTATGGTTATGTCTGCACCTGAACAGGATCTTCAAAACAGACACTTCAGCTAAGCTCTTTGGGAAGTGTACTGCTTACAAAATGCCCATGGAAAACTCCCCTGCCTTGTTTTCATATTTGCTTTTTTTCTTTCATTTTTCAATAATGTAGTAGGGATAACATTAATGCAAGAAGTTTAGTTTTAATTCTTTCAGTCTCCCCCCCATCACGCTGCTTATGAGGGTATCTTACTGACCAGGCCAAGCTGGACACAATTCCTTCATCTTGTCCTGAAGCTGTGTCAGTATCACAAAATTTCACTAGACCAGCATGACAGCATGATTTTGTGACCTGAAGTGATCAGAAAGGAGGGTAGAGCCATGGATTTTTGTCTGGATTCTAGGCACTTTTAGTGTATTTTATGTCAAAAAAGTATTAGATAAAAGGCAGCAATCATCCAGGGGAGACGGATGACTAGTTTTAAGCACCTCTTAACTCAGTGTATTGACATTGAACAGATCACTACCTAAAGTGCTTCAGTTTCTGATCCCATTTTGTTCAGCTTGCTCTGTGTTGAAAGCTGCTAAGTATTGCCCATCACTTGGGAATTCTGCTATGGAGGCTGTAAACATAAAAGACATTGCATCTCCTAGGTTTTAAATACGTCTTTTATTAGATATGCCTCCTGGTTCCTTCTGCTCAGCTTTCACAAAATCTGTATTATTGGCATATCTTTATGTAGGGACATTATTTGTAGTGTTAATATTTAAAATATTCAAAGCCTCAGCTGTTGTAAACTTGAAAAGTACCACTGGCATGATGAGTGGGCCATGGAAATAAAGGGGAAAGTAAGTAGCTTGAGCAAGAGGCTTTGAGCTTAGTCCTACTTCTAGCTTTCCTCCTACCTTGCTTAATTTCTTTGAGGAAGACTATTTCTTTCTGAACTTTGCTTTACTCATCTGTTAAAGATGATGAGACTTGCTCTACAGGGGTGTTGTGAGGCTTAATGAGCCTTCGCTGGAAGCCCTCCACTCCAGAAATGTTGAAACATGAACTGTTTGCCATAGAGATTGAGACAAAACTGTCCTATTCCCTTTCTATCTCTCTCCCCTTCATATTTCTGCTTATCTTTTACTCTGGTTCAGGCTCCACAGGAAGCCAAGTGTACCAGTTAAGACAGAAGAAAACTAACATAATAAATAAAGCAAATAGCATCTGCTGGGTTTCTGAGTTGAACTGGTTCACTGGGCAGTTAAAGTAAGGCAGCAAAGGCAACAGGTGGGACTCCACAGCTCGGAGTCAGAGTGGGGAGAGGAATGAGTTGGGAAGGGAAGGAGAGAAGGTGGAATGGGGCCTTCCCTATGTTATCTAGTCTTATCCTGGCTATATTAGACCCAGTCCAAATATAGCAAAAAACCAATTTCAGACTTGCCTCCTGGGTGTTTCTTCCAACTTTGTCTGCAGTGTCTTGCTGTTTGGCCACTTTCAGACGGAGACACTACATTAGAAAAATCAAGTGTCATACTGGAAAATATGAACAGATGTATAGACTACCAGACAAATGAAATAATCTCTTCTCACTACTCAATACTGGTAAAAGCAAGCCCAATGCCACACTTCAAGACAGACAAAGCAGATAAAGTGGAAAGAAAAGCAAGGAGAATATTAGAGGTCTAGAACTATGGATTAAGAGGAAACTTTGGAAGAATTGGGTTAGAGACCTTATAACAATCTCGAAAGAGGCAAAAGGCAAAAAGAAAGGGAACAATCTGGCCCCATGTCTACTGTGGATAAGACAGAAAATTGACTAAATTTTCAGGAAAAATATTTAGGTTAGAGATTAAGGAATAGGTTTTAATGATGAGGACAGTTGGGCCTGTGGGCATGTTGCTCAAGGATACTGTAGATTCTCTTTATTTAAATGTGTTAAAGAACAGGTTAGACTAACACTTCTCATTTGCAATGCATCCCAAGTAGAACATGCACAAAAGGCAGACAATGTTGTATTGATGGTTAGATGGTGAGAATGGATACCTTATTCCTTTATGTTTCATCTTCCTCGCTCTTGTTCATTTATTCTGTCGCACCCAGAGATCAGTTAAGCATTCAGTTGTTTTGGCATCATTCTTCTTTTTAGATCAGTTGAAAGAAATTATTCTCCCAGAGAATAATTTACAGAATTGCAGAATCACAGAACACATCAAGCTGGAAGGGCCCTCAGGAGATCTGTAGTCCAACCTCCTGTTCACAGGAGGTCAAGGTCAGCTCTAAGGTCAGACCAGGGCTTCATCCAGCTGAAAACCTTCGAAGATGAAGACTGCACAGCTTCTCTGGGCAACTTGTTCTGCATCTTGAATGTCCTCATGGACAGTTTGTTGAAGTGTTTCTTCTGGTAGCCCCAACACTGGATGCACTGTTCTATATGGTGTCTAAGAAGGGCTGAGTAGAGGGAAATAATCCCTTCCCTCAGTAACTGGCTATGATCCTGTTGATAAGCCCAGGATGCTGTTGTGTGTCTTTGCTGCCAGGGCACCCTGCTTGTGCTCTGCCAAGACCCCCAAGACCCAGCCAGTCCCCAGCCTGTACTGTTGCAAGGGGCTCCTCCTTCTGTGGTGTGGGACTCTGCATATGTCCTCCTTCAATTTCATAAAGTTCTTGCTGGCCAATTCCTCCAGCCCATTTCTGTCCTTCTAAATGGCAGTTCTGCCCTCAAGCCTATCAACTGTTCCCCCACTTTACTATCATCTGCAGGCTTGATGAGGGTGCACTCCATCACCCGCCCCGGGTCATTGGCAAAGATGTTAAACGGAATACAACTTCCAAACAATATATTCCTTCTAGTCTCCTATAATCAGGACCACCTTGTAGTCAGTACATTTATTTCCAGTAAGAATAAGTGCCAGTTAAGAAGTGTCTGTTGTACTCCAGGCAGGTGGCAGCTGTGGAAAAATAAGAATCTTTTACTGCTTAACCAGCTATATTAAAACCATGGAAAAGTGGCTGACCAAAGAAATCGGTCTCCGTGGTGGCCCGGTAAACAGAACGCATACCCTCTGAATTGCATCTACACTGTGCGTTATTCTTTCTTGTCATATTACTTACTTACCATTGCCAATTAGGAGGTAGTTTTCTTATATTACATCACTAAAGAATGCACTGCTTGATCAATTAGCCCCGAGTGAACTGAAATACAATAGCTGATAGCCTGCATTTTTATGTTGTGACATTTATTTAATTTTGTGTGCATGTGTCTGTAGGCACATTATGGTAGAAAACCTTTAATGAGAACAGCTTGTTGATTCTCTGAATTCTGCATGTGCTTTCTTGTTCTTATTAAGCAGGCATTCTGGTCTACAGAAACAATCGAAACCACCTGCATTCCCTTTGAACTGGAGCCTTGCTTTAAACTGAGCATCCTAGTGTTGTAATACCTCATCATACGCACAGTAGGAAAAAGCACTTACACATTTCACTCCCTCTGTGTGTATCCAGTGAAAATTTGCCAGGCACGTAATCATGCATGTGTCATTACAAGAGAGCAAAACCGATTTAGTCAGTCTTCATTTATTTTTAAACGAGGTGCTCAAAATGTGAGGCAGGGCCTGGGCAAGGAGCAAAGAGCAGTGCGGCCATGTGAGTGACCCGTGGAGCTCTGTGCTGTCCGGTAAGTCCCCTCGGCACAGGCCAGCCCTGGTCAGAAATATATGAGGCTCTGGGAGCCAGATAGCCATACTGAGCCTGTGCAGCACTCATACTGGTTAGCCCTGGTGAAAGGCTAAACCCTGCCAGACTTGGGTTGAGCTTCTCGGCGTCACGTTTGTTCTGCACCAAAAATGTGCCTTGAGAAGTCTGAGTTTCTAGTGACTATTGTGGAGCCTCAGGGGCTTACCAGGATCTTGGGACACTAAGTGCCTAACAGGGAATTACCGACTGTTCCATGGGAGCTCTACCTACTGAGTGGATCCTACGGGCTTGCTGTCTTGCTCCTCCCTGCCCTAAAAAAATGTATTTGAAAGCACATTTTCAATCTCATTTCTTCTTGTCAGAGCAGTCCAAGAGGAATGTACATAATGTGTTGGGACTAGAGACAATAAATGTTTGTATCCTTAGAAGTTATAAGCCATACTTACTGGCAGTGATGAGTTTTACAAGGCAATGCAAGTAAATAATGACTAAAATACAGATGGATCAATTCAGAGATTGTATAAAAAATTTGGGCCTGATTCTGGCCTCACTCTCAGTTTACTCTAGCATACCATGACAGCCTGAAGTAAAGAACCCAGTGTTTTAATAGTGTTACGGGGTGCCCTTGCCCTTGTTACTCACACAGTGGGTTGTGGAAGTGCAAGGCAGTTGAAATACCACTTTTGTTCTGCAGATTCACTGCTGAGGTTTTTCCAAATTAGTTTTTATCTTTTAACTCTCAGGCACCAGCAGAGTTCTGTGTTGTCTTGTTTTCCAGTACACAAGTGAATGACTTAGTTTCATGCTCTCTGCAGAGCCAGTCAGATAAGATTTAAAAAAATAATTAAGTTCTTAAATACAGTTGAAAAACATGTTCCGAACTATTCGGTGCTTGATTCTATCTCAACTGTTTAAAACATTTCTTTACGTGCAACTTCTGGCAAAGATGATAATGACAGCAGATTCGAAATCTCTCTGGTGGGTCTTACCTGCTTCTTGCTGATATGTGTGTGTGCACATAAGAATAGCTCCACCGTTGTGTTACACCTTAAAGAAGCTTTTATGCTGGAACACAAATAGCTAGATATGCTAGAAGTTTTCACCTGTTCAAGTTGTTGGAGATTTCTGATATAGCTATGCATTGTTGTTTCTTTTACTTTTAATTCTGGTAATACACTGTTTCTGCTTCTCATTACTCAGCCTCACATCAGGGAGAATTTATCCATTTTTTAATTTATGACTAGATTGACCTCTACTTAATCTTTGACCTGTGATTCCCAAAGTCTCTAATCTTTTTTGTTCTCAGTGTTTAGCTCTGTTATCATGAGGTCTTTGAAACCCTGACTCTGAATTCATCTGGGCTGCACTGGCAGCTCTGGGTGATGATGGTGGTAGTGGTGTCATTGATTAGCTGCAGGCTTCTCTATCCTGAACTCAGCTAATAAGAATTTCTCAATTTCAGCAGATGTCTTTTCTCCTTTGCCAAATGGGGAGTTTTTGGACTAGTGATGTGAAAGTCTAGAAACTTGCCACTTAGTCCACCACCTGGGGAGCTTCTCTGATCATGTAAAAGCAGTTCACCAGAGTGCAATTTTTTTAAATGTTATTTTCAATGTTCTTTTTCTGTCCTATCAGTCAGAAAAGTCTTTTAAAGCCCATTTAAAAAAATGGATAACCATACAAATACAGACATTATAAACGTCTTTTTATGTGCGTTCACATGCTATACCCACTAATATAGGAACAGGCCTGTTACTACATAGTGTCTAGAGGATGTACTGACCCCTGTGCAGTCCCGGCTCCTCATCCTGAGTAGTCTAGATAAGGGGACCCAATGGAGTCTTTTGTGTTCCCTGGGGACCTCAGTTCAGTTCCCTACCCTCGAGACAGATTTACTTGTAACCTGGCTCAAGTGAATTGAATTTCAGTGCTTCAGTTCTCACTGCTGAAAAAATGAGCGTCATAGCACCTAACAGAGGAACTGGATGTAGAAACCCATTAAAGATACCCTCAGACAATGTGTCAGGTCTTCAGCTGAATTGTTAGAGGCTTGTCTTCTCTCCTTTCTGAGAAAAAGAAATCCAGCCTAGAGGTCTTCTACATGCTATATCAAATTTAGATTCAAAGGATGAGACAAAATGAGTGCATAATTTAGAGGGCCACTTGACCAAACTAAGATATGCACAATGTAGACGTCTAAAGTTAAGGGAGATTGATCCTGCCTTGGGATTCAAGATATGATGTTGCTTTCTGAAATGTTTTTAAGAAGGTCAGGCATAGGGATTCCTAAATCAACACAAGCAAATAGAAAAAGAACATGTGGTACATACATCAAGGTACAATACGGTGGGCATTTACTTCATTTTTAAATACTCTTCCAGGCAATAACAGGCAATGTGCTGAAAATATGGCCTGACATAAGGATCCTTCCATTTTACAAGCCCACTTAAAGTTTCCGTCTTTATAGTCTACTTTAAAAGAAGCAGTAATCTTAATCCTTACAATCTTGACCTCAAATTACATTTTAGTGTTTTCTCCATAGCAAAAGAGATGTGATGCAGATGGCATTACCTCATGTAAATCCTGATGGCAAATTATGTTCCATTGCTAGATGCATGGCATTATTGCTCGCTAACTCTGGAAAATGCACAATACCTCTTTTAGTGGAAATCTCTCTTCTTGGAAAAAATCTGAAATCTGAGATAGGAAACCAGATAGGCCAAGAACCCCTATATTTTATGAAAATCGCACAGCGAGTATGTATTGGGCCAGATCTTTAGACAATGTAAGACTGAGATATAGCCTCCTCAGTCAGAAGATCTGGCCCACTATATTTTATTTTCTTTTGTGGTTAACAGCACTGGATTACTACTCAGGAAACATGGGTTCAACTGAATTCTGCTGCAAGCACGGTGCAGCCATGGGCAATTCAGAGTTGCCTTTGCTTCCATGTGCAAAACGTAGCCAGAGTGCTTACCTAGGCACCTGTGGGTGTACTGCTACAGTGGTAGGATCAGTATAGGTGTCCAGAAAGATCACACACATCTGGTTAAGGGCTGGTATTTTTTTTTCTGACATTTTTAAGATCTTTGCTTTGTAGATTTCACTTTCATCTGGGAGTGCCTTAGTACAAAAGCCTAGGAACTCCCGGTTATCTGGATGGAAACAAACATCTTGAAAATTAACTTTTTTTTTTTTTTGAGGCAAAAAGTTCTAATGATGGAAAACACCAAACTTTGGTCAAATAAGAAAAATAACCTCTTTGAGGCAAGCCTCTTTCCCATAAATCGAAACCTCTGAATGAAGTGCCTGCCAAAAAACGCTCTCTTCCTGGAACACAGGGAGCAGAAAGCCAGCAATTTGCTTTGAATGTGTTGAACCAAATTTTACAGCTATATCTGACTTCTAGACTGACCTCGAGCCTGCCTTTTTTCTTTACCTTGCAAATACTACTACTGCTTCTTCCAATTCATTGATATATTCCTTAAGGATTGCACATAAACTTGGAGATTTCTGGAAGAAAATATCTTGAATATGAAGCTGATCATAAAGCTACCAAAACCCTAATAATACTCCCTGCCCATTCTTGTGGTATAAAAATATAACTAATGTTAGTCCAGTGAACAGCAAGTAAGACTCTGGAGGGCTCTCTGGAAGTCTGTTTTGGCTATAGTATTACTTTTCCCTGTTTAACTTTGTAAACCTGTAATTGGCAATAAAAGAGACCGCACTTTTGCTTTTTTAACTAATATTTATTTAAACCTTACCATAAGGTGCACATAGTGGTTTCTTTTGTTTTCAGCAGGATAAAATTCATAAGCAGAGACCAATTTATCATTTAAAAAATTATTTTGTATTTTTAATCTAAAATGTCCAGCTTCACAATGTGTTTTTAAGAGACCTAGCCAGCTTTTTTTTCACAGCCTTTCAGTGCTCTCTTGTACGTGCAGGCTACTGTGTGGGATCTCATGCTGGAAATAGAGACCCCTTTGGATAAAGACAGAGGACCCATTCTCACGGCATGTATCCATGCTAGAGTCAGCTAGGCAAAAGTGCCTGATCCTGATTATGCTGCCATGAATCTGGGGTTTCTTAATATGATTATTTCAAATGTGCAGCTACTTCCATACAAATATAGACCAAGTAGGGCATAGTGTTTAGATCAATGTGTCTATATATCTTGATCATGTATGTTTTCAGAGTGGCTGTTTTCCCCTTGAAGGTAACAGGGATTTTGCCTTTTATTTTTAGAGAAGTGGCAAGGCGATAGCTCTTCTAAGATAGACTAAATAGAAAAACAGGCACTGAATTGAAAGGACAAAGGGTAAATATTTTTGTAGAGATGTACACAACATTTGTAGTGAAAGAGCAACATTTGTAGTGAAAGTGAAAGCTCGCAACATTTCAAGTAATCTGTTTTTTGTTGGTCAATGATCTTGTCTGCCTGCTTCAGTTTTAAAAAAAAAAAATCAAAATTTTTGGGAAGATGTTCATATACATGGATTTTAGGTTTGCATGTGTTTTAAATGTTCATGGAAAAATAATTTTAATTTAATCCACCCATCCAAGATGCCTAATCTTGTAATTATTCTGAATCTTATCTAGTATGCAAGGCTAATGCCATACCAAAAGGGCAATAATTATAAGTAGAAAATGCACCAGAAACCAGGAGACTAGACTCGGAAAAGTACTATGGTGTACTTGCTGTGTTCTCTATACATTTTCTGAAACATTCTTTACCATTTGCTTTCAAAGTCAGGACACTAGGCTAGATGCATCTTTAGCTTGACCCTGTTACAAGAGTTCTTATGTTTCATGTTACAAAGAGAAGAACATCTGGAAATAAAAGGTCTGAGGCTGGGCTGAGATACTTGGTTGCCTTTTAAAAAAAATATCATGTTGTTTGTTTTCATCATGTAATTATGAACAACAGGAAAAATCTGTCAGGGTTTGATGAGATGTTGTGTCATAGCAGATAAAGTTTTTCTCAGCTCTGATTTCAGACTTTAGTAGTGAAACCATCTGTTGAGGAGCTCATTTGTTTTGTTTTATTTATCACAGTGGATTATCTCTTCAGATAATATTTCACAAGATCCAAGAAAAAAGCAGTGATAGATTTGGCTGTCGAGTTCATCAGCTAAAACTAAACACAGGCTCATTTGCTGTGTTACAAGTGTCATTTAGGAGACTTGGACCATCAATGCAGCAGAAACCCGAGGGAGCATAATGACTGCCGCCTTAGCTGGCACTGACACTCAGGGACACAACTAAAGACTTCCAGAGGCAAAATATGAGGTTAGCATCTGATGAAGAGCCAAGGCACCCTAGCTGAGCAGGCTCCCACTAGCTGTGGGTAGCACACTGCGAAAGGCTTGTAACGTATGTGCCATTGCATTACATAATGGGAAGTGCTTTGGTTTACATGCAGAATATTATTGCACTCTGTAATCATCCTCTTCTCGTCTGAGTTCAGTGACAGCTTTGAACTTGCTGATTGCTTTGGCAGGAGTAAATAAGAAAGAAAAGAAGGGATTACAGAGCGACTCTGCCATTATGGTGGTGAGCACCTTTCCCAGTGGTGGGAGGCTGACATTCCCCCAACATCTGGAGACTGTCCCTCACATCTGGTGGTTGCTGGCTCTCCTCCGCTGTAGCAGAATTTCCTCAGCTCCTTGGCACAGCAGGTGCTCACAGCGGCAGTCTGCCTCTTTTCTTGCTGTGTCTCACCAGCTTTCTGCCTGCTGCACCCAGCCCAGCACAGGAGGGACAGGCCAGGGAGAAAGGATTTCTGCTGACACAAATCTTGCGGTTGCGAGACCTGGGGCAGCAAGCACGCATGGGCTGGAGTGCCCAGGTCATTGGTGGCTTAGAGGTCTGTCCTCCAAGATACTGCATGTGCAACAGCCAGTGCTTCATCTCTGCCATCAAGGGACATCATGAGAGTGAGCCCCTTGTCTCTGTGGAGTGGACTCAGGAGGCAATTTTCTGTCGCTTTTGAAGTGAGTGCATGTGCAAGGTAGATGAAGGTATTTGGGATCTATTTGATACCTTATGATACAAAGCGATACAAGCAGGCTGGAGTTGTGTAAGAAACTCACCTGTTGGTCCACTATAGGTGTGACCAACGAAATCTTCATGTGATGTAGAGCAACTAGGGAAAGACCTACATGCCTGGAAATGCTGAGATGGGCAGGACCCCGCAAGGGTGACAGGCAAGGGGGTCTCACTGCTTTTCTGGAGAAGGAGCAGAGGTGGGCCCCAAAGTAACCCAGAAAGAGAACATCTCCTGCTAGCTCAGCCATTGCAGCCCATGCTCCTGGCCACGTGAGCGTAGACTCAGCTGGGGGGCTGCACCGGGTTGGCAACGCCTTGTGTCAGGCAAAACAAAGAGAGGTGGGGGAATCCAGAGAGGCACAGCCTTGCGCCTCCCGGGAACATGTGTGGGTAGACGACCTCCCCCCCTGGGGGGCTCTTTCTGTTGAAATTTTCACCAACTTTATGAAGTGTGGGGCCAGGTTTCTGAGAGGCAACTGCCTGTTAGCTGAAGCACTTTTTTGTGTCCCCCAGCATTTTCATGTCCCTGCTATGATTCTCTTAATCTTCTGATTTACATGTACAAGCGTAACTTCTGTTTCTCTTGGGCTTGCCCAACATGGAGTTTTTAATTAGCATCTGCCTGTTTGACTAACATAGTCCTTGTTCCAAGTCTTTAAATGATATCTTAGGGAATTTCAGTGTTTTGGACATGATCTTTTTCATCCTGTTTATCTGTCTTTTCTATTTCTTCGCGTGTGTGCCATTGTCTTCTATTTATTTTAGCTATCCTCAGGCACCATAATTTTGGTATAACTGATATTCAGTAGTTTTCTGATCCAAGGCTTCAAGTCATATATTACTCCATGGGATTAGCCCTGCATGAAACCGCACAGTCCTGGATTAGACATTAAGAATATGGATCATGTTTTAAAAATTCATTTATGCAACTATTGGGTAAAATTAGACTCAGACAAGCTGTTCTTGTCACAAACCCATGAAACTTCTCAAGACCTTCCTCCCTTAACCAAAGCTATTTGCCTGCAGGGCATGAAGTATCCACAATACTACAATGGGAAAAACTGCGCTTTGTGGTCAGTTTGTAACATGTAGTTTTGCAAGTGGATTATGAGGTGGGTTATCACCACATTATATTATTAACAGCACTAAGAAATACCCGAGCAATTTGGAGTAACTTTTATTGGTGTCACACTTCTGCATTGACAATAAATTTATGGGCCTAAGTGTTGGGTAACTTCTGCCCCATGAGGACCCCAGAGAGTAAGTCACAGACATCTGGATAGCATCCTCATGGAAGAGATAGGCTCTATTGGCATATAATGGAGCCTGCGTAGGACATGAAAGTGGTTCCAGATTAAAGGATGAGAAATGCATTTTCCTGAGAAATGATACCTCATGGCTCAAGTGCACAGAGACAGCAGTTAGAAAGGGACCATAATTTTACAGTCTGTGCTGTCAATTATAATTCACAGCATGTTCCACAACGTCACACACATAAACAGACTCAGAGGCTCCTGAGAGACTGCAGTTTCTTGGTGCTCAAAGCAACCCTTTCCTTCTCCTTATTCCTGGAATTGTTTGCCTTTGGAAAGACTATAAACATGCTAATATTTGCAGGTTTAAAAAATGAAGGTTTTTTTACCTGAACGACTAAAAGCTCTTACTAAATTGTAATCTCTGTTGGAATTTAGGTCCATATTCACAGATATATTTAAGTATCTAACCAGACACAGATCCTTCTGCAGCTCCATTGCAGAAATAGCTGCTGTGATGTGGGCTTCCTCGGACAAATGATCCCGCAGGCAGTAGAGAGGTTGTGAAAGAAGTTCAGCTACAAGAGAAATTGTGCAGTCAAGTGGCCTAAGCTCAGATGTGTCAAAAGGCCCTCTCTTAATGGCTTCTTCAGCAATTCGATGTTGCTCTAAGATCCTTGGCCATGTCAGCTGCACAGCCTCCACAGCCTCCACAGTTTTGCTTCTTTCTAACCAGGGCTGTTCTAGAATGAGCCTATTCAGTTTTTTGGTGTTTTTTTTTTTTTTTTTTTTTTAAATTTAAATTAAAGGTGTATGTTGAATTCAGTGGCTGTAAAACGTGTCTGAATCACAGTCCTGGAGACTAAAATCCTCCGCCTTTCCACAGAACTGCTCCAGTTCTCCCACACTGCCCTACAGAGGTGCAATAGTCCAAACCCGGAAGGAGAAACACTGGAGGGGTTGAACGGTGCAGTGTGTTCATCTGTTTAATCGTCGTTTGCATCCCTCGTGAGACTGCCAGCAAAGCAGCACATTAATACCACTCTTGGTACCTTGCTTATTTCATTTATGTAGTTATTCACTGCCCAGGAAATGAGACCACTAAACTTATACTTAAGTCATCAAAGAGCATTCAGTGATAACCATTATCGGGCCCATTTCAACGTCTTTCAAAGCTAATCTTGCAATATGACAAGAAACAGTTATGGAAGGAAGCACTGACTTTGGTTCCGTTCAAGAGCAACCTGTTCACATGGCTGCTGCTTAAAGAGGGTGTCTCCTAAGGATCTCCAACTTTCAAACTGGTAGAGAGAACAAACTTTAAATGGTTTTGATTTTTAAGGCATTATTTAGAAGAAGCGTTTAAGGACACATGGGTCTGATTTTCCTCTTTGCACTGTGAAAATCAATCACAAAATCACCCACACCTTTTCTGCTCTGCTTTTGATGCTCTGTATCTGTATCTATACAGAACTGCTGTGAAAATGGACTGCTTCTGCTGAAGGAAGGATAGCGTACAGCTGAAAAACACTACTGTCCCTCTTCCTATTCTATTCTGCATCTTATATTTTCTCATAACTGTGAATCACAATCCTTCACTTACAAGGGTAGTAATTTGTTGATGTGGAAAGTAAAAAGAATGGCTTAAATCTGACATGCTGTCTTAATTTTTAAGGAAATATAAGCTGCAAAGAACCAAGAAATAAGTAATACATGTTAATAGGATAACTAGAAAAGCCTGTAAGAATAGAAGTGAGGAACATCTGAAAAATGATTGGAATTTAGCATTCACTTGGCAGAGTTTATTTCATATAAAATTCCCTCATTAAGAGTCTCAGCTTGGAAACTGAAAGGTAAAGAGCTTATTTGTCCCTGGAATGCCTTCTGTGACACTATTATGGCATAAAATGTTACATTTTTAACTGATTACAATTTAATAAAAAGGAGTTGAGTACAGATTAATATTTACTTAATATTTGACCATTAATTACACATAACAGCAATTTATGGAGTATGGCTTTGTGATGTAGCTTTTTCAGTGAATATTAAAATCTATAGACCTTCCTCTCTCCTTATTTGTACCACTGTAAGTAGGTTTACTTCCTGATTTGTGCTGCTGTCAGAGAAATGTAAAGCTAGCAGTGCTTACCATGCCATGAAGGATGGTTTCCCTAGTTAGGGTAAGCAGTGTTGGATCCACAGTCTCTCTTCAGTGGAAAGTAAAATAACTCTGCCATGCAATATAGCATGAACCAAGCCAACCTCTATGGAAATCAAAGGGAATCTTCCCATCAGCTTCAATGGAAACTGGACTGGTCTTGGAAGAACAAGGGGATAGATGCATTTCAGTGTGTTAAAAAAATCCCTTAATGAACTCTGCTGGCAGAATAGCATTGGATCAGCTGCATGAAAGACAGGTATTCAGTGGGAGACCTTTAATAAAGAAAGGGTGGAAGCTTAGATAGTATTTATTGGTTTTTATTGTACAAAGCTACTCAGAAGTTTCTTTAAACTCAACACAGATAAACAATGCTAAAGTCCATATATTTTACTAAGAATTCAGTGGACTTGTTTGATTTGGTACATACGCGCATTAGAAATTTATTTTCCTTAATGTAGTTTAAAAACTGGAATTAAACTTAGTAGCAGTGTCTCCCATAGGAATGGGAAATGACTGTTCATGTCCGTACCAATGGAACTGCAAGAGAGGTTTGGGACTTCCTTCTGGTTTTTTTTGGTCCCCAAAATCAGATTGTCAAAACTTGTTATCATGGGCCACTGTCAGACTTGGCACATTTCACTCTCCTTTTTTCTTTCCTGAATTATTTTGGGTTGATAAAAAGGTAGATTTTTTCAACATTTCCAAATGTTTCACTACCCTAACCAGGGCAGATGCTGTGTCCTCTGTGGTGGACCACCATCCTCTCTTCTACCAAGTTTAGTTCTTTGTATCACCAAAACTCACTCATTGCCACAGAAGTGCTCCACATACCAAGGTCACTGGGCAGCCTCTAAACAGTGACAGCTGAAATGACTTGAAATAGCTGAAATATTTCCTTAGTAAGCCTTTGTTAATCTAATTTGGTCAGACTTAAAAAAAGCTAAGGAACACTCTCAAAAATGAAATTAAAATAATTGAATTTTACTTGTTCATGTAAAACATTACTTTCATGGTTGTTTGGAATTTTTTGTTGGCTTTTTTTTCCCACACTTTCTTTTGGTTTGTACAAATTAGCTTTAAAGCAGCACACGAGTATGTTAGATCACTTGGAGAGGCTAATTTCTGAAAGGGAGCAGGAGCTATAGCTGATTATGATCCCCCTTTGTCCATGTCAAAAGATAGCTAAGCCAAATTATAGACAGCAAAACCAAGAAACTTCCCTGAATGTTCAGATTTTCCTTGGTGCTTTCATTTTCTATCTTGTCTGTTGAGGCCGAAAGACCTTTGGGGGACCGATGGCTCGATTTTCTGCCTGCAAAACATGGAACACACCTGCAGCGCTAAAAGAAAAGAAATGCAGGAGAAGAAAATGCTATGTGCAAGTCTTTCCAATATGTAAGCACTCTAATTCATACTGCAGCATTAAAAAATGATCCCACTTATGGATGAATAATTTATCACATCTGAGCTTCAGTCATTTACAAGACTTACAAGAATATCTAGATTTATAATCATCCCAGTGTTCTGGAGGAGTTCCAGTTTAAATAATTATATTGTACCGATACTCTCCAGCTTTCTGATTTCAGCTGACATACTCATTTTTACTTCCTTTTTCAATATGCTGTTAAGCCTCTTTCAAGGACCATCCAAGAAGTAGCGGAGCTTCAGTGGTATATAGAAGGATTCCTTTGTTTACAACGTATAGCTAGCTAG
The DNA here is from genome assembly GCF_047370975.1 of Nipponia nippon. Classification (NCBI taxonomy): domain Eukaryota; kingdom Metazoa; phylum Chordata; class Aves; order Pelecaniformes; family Threskiornithidae; genus Nipponia; species Nipponia nippon. The sequence continues at coordinate 21,961,725 of NW_028262358.1, forward strand.
TTCTTTAAGATCCTGTGAGAAGAGCAGGCCTCTGAAAAAATATTGATAATTTTAATTAACGGTTCAGTCATGGGTGCAAATGGTTATTGACCTCTGACTTTGGTGAGAGCGAGACTGGATTTTAACTGTATTCCAGACTGAAACGGTAAAAGCATTGCAGTGGAGTCCCAAATCACACTTTTCTGAAACGCTAAAAACCGAATCTGACAATAAGACAATATTTTTTCTTGTATTTCCTGCGTGTTTTAGCTACAGTGTATCATCTTCAGTGTAAACACAAAGATCAAAAGCCAGACAACACTTGGGACTATGTACAAAAGCAACAGAGAAGCCAGAACAATACAGGAGTGGAGAGCTTGCCAGAGCAGGGAACAGGTTTGGGGTTTTTTTTTTGTTTGTTTTTGTTTGTTTGGTGGGTTTTTTTTTTTTTTTTTTTTGCTTTTTCATTCAGTAACTATCATAACTTGCTAGAAAAAAAGCAGTTTATGGGGGCATTTGGAGTTTCTCACGAGCTCCCTGCTTTCCATAGTCACCAGGACTTTGCATCGATATGTGCAGAAGAATTCTGTAGACCACACTCTGCTGCAGAGCTGCTGAGGGTCTGTAAGCACTCTCTGGCTAAATGAACTGGAGAACAAAGTGGGAGCAAAAAAGGATAAGCCAACCCTTTGATGCTTTAGTTCCTCAGTACAATTAATAAACACTATATGCACCTAATGTTTCTCTGAATATATACTAATGAACGAGGAATTCAATGAGCTGATCCATTTCTTATCTTCTTTTTACATACTGGAGTGGGGAGTTTCTCTCCTTTCCTGCCTTCTGGGATGGATTTGCCATTATACGCTTGAATGCATGTGTGTAACTTTGTGGCATTGACATCTCTACTCTCTTGTTCTCCTTCACAAATGGGTAAATGATTTTTGTGCCGCTCTCATTAGAGTAGGAAGAGTTTTTGCACTTCAGAACAAATGTTACAAGTGAAATAAACAGTGCCATTCTCATGCCAAAGTGTATGTTTAAGATTAAGCTTCTATTTAATTACACTGGTGAATTGCATTCCTTTTGAGTTATGAGGCAGTGCTACAGGAAGCAGTTTTATAAACCTGATTTTGTAATTCCCATGCTCTCCTACTTTAAGACTATGTATACAGATGAGTGTACAAAGTGTCTACAGAGCCTTCATATAGATATTCAGGATCACAGGAATATACCTTACTATCTACTGCATCAAAACATTTATAGATAGACTAGCTAGTAGATAGATAAATGTGTATGTGTGTACCTGAACTGTCTTAAATTGTACTCCTTGCCTAGAATATGGGTCCCAAGGATTCAATAGCAGAGCATGTGGACATTGCTACCTTAAAGTTAATGTTGCCTGTTGAAGACCTCTATGCTGGCACTGAGAGTGTTTTAGGAGCTGTCTTGCCTGCCCTTGGCTGCTGTAGCCATTATTCCATGTTAATACCTCAGGAGAGGTAGAGCTAGGAGGGAACAGATTTCTCCAGGAAGATTTTTGCTGTGTGATCTGTGAGGTGAGAAGGGGGCCAGGCAGATTAGTCCTCATTGCCCTGCCTTGTTAGCAGAGATGAAACACCCCATTGCCTATGTAAACGTGTTCGATGCTCTGTGCCCATATCATGCTGCAGATTTCTGAAGCTTCATAATAACATTAAGCAGTAGGGGGAGGTCTAAGCCAAGCAGCCCTCATTGAGAGCCTGGCAAGGAAGCTAAGAGAAGCGGCCACACAATGTGAGAGAGACGTGGCCGGAAAAGCTTAAGTAAGTTTCTTAAAGAAAAAAAAAAAAAAAAAGAAAGCGAGTAGATACAAAGAGAGAGTCTGGGTAGCCAAAAAACAAAAGCAGCCAGAAAGCTAAATATATGCAGCTGAAGAACTTAAAAAATTCAAGAGGAAGACATGAGAGGTGGCCAGAACAGCATTAACAAAACAGACTCTCCCTTTCCCTTCCCTGATCATCTTTCATTCCGCTACATCCTTCTCCTCGGCTCTTGGCTCCCCGTCCTTTCCTCCTCCCCCCTGCTAGCCATTGTGGAGAATGGCAGCTTCAAAAACTATCAGCTCAGCTTTGGACAGGAATAAAAGCCTGATACAATGGCCAGACTAATGAGTGAATTTAGGAAAAAAATTAATATAATAAACCAAGGATTAAAATACTTTTAAAAAATGGAGGGATTTTGCTACTCAATATATAGATATTTTTCTCTTCTTAAGGGGCACTTGCAAATACTTGTGACAGGGTGTTGTGATTGTCTTGGCTTGGGAACGTACTGTTGTATGTCCTATTCTTGAATAGTCACTTTATGTACCCAGGACAGCCTTCCTGAACAAAGTCAGTTGAAATATGACACCTTGTAATCGCACAGTGAGGAATGGGTCCTGATAGTCTTTCCGGTTGTATGGTGGCAAAAAAAAGCAAAGAAAGCATTTTTGTTCATCTGCGACATTCAGAATTTTGTTTGTTGGCTCTTTTGGTTTGTTCTCACACATCCAGTTCAAAAGAGCAAGAGTTTTGATGTTGTAGCAAGTAGGTGAATAGTAAAAAGACGTTTCCACAGTCAATTCAGTTCTAAAGAAACCCTTTCCAAATTCAGTGGAACAGATTCTGGCAGGTAAGAGGAATTACTGGCAGTGGATAAATGTTCCTGGAGGCATTGCTAGTGAAGACATTGATTTAAGTTGAAAATGCATCATCTTAGTCATTTCAGTTATGTTATTGTTTCTGTTACAGTAGTGTGGAACAGGCTCTGTTGTGCCCTGCACTGCACAAACATAGAAGATGCTCTCTCTGGCCCTGGAGATCACAGTCCAGGTGGTAAACTTGTGTAAAAAGCAGGGAAAGTACTATGGGATAAGGAGAGAAATTTTGTTCCTTGACTTCAGAATGAATGTGGTATTGGGCTGCCCAAACACGCTGAATATTTGGGGCAGAGTTGAGAAATGAGTGCATATCTCCAACACTGGGAGCCAGGCTCATTCTATTATCCAAAAGGTTGCATTCTTAGGTACTGGAAATGCTATTGGCCAAGAGCTTTCCAGGAATACAATAAGGGCAGACTAAACTCAAATATTGCATTTTATTTTATTCCTAAGGCCATTAGGAAACTGAGAAACTCTTTGTGCTGGTGAGCAGGTGACTGTGTCACACTCAGCAGCATCAGGGCTTTGACTGTTTTGGGAACTGTAAAAGTCCAGTGGCTGTACTCTGGGCATATGCAACTCTGACTCAGGTCTTTTTATCTAGAGTGATTAGGACTCAAGTTTATGTCTATATTTTAGAGTCAATACAAGTGTCAGTCTGGATCACCCGACTTCCAGGCTAACTTTGCTCAGCACAGGCCAGCTGTGGTCTTTTGGGCACCCTGATAAGTGTTTTGCTCCAGGCTGCAAGTTTACCTCTTCTCACCTGTCTCAAGCTCTTCTCAGGATTGCCAGACTGGTTCATCCACTCTATGTCATCTGGGAAGTCTTCCACATTTTTGTCTTTTTCTTTGAAACAACACAGAGCTTGCGTGTATCAGTTTCAGAAGGAGCAGCTTCCCTGATCATTGTTATACTGCAGTTTCAAGTATATCCCCTTACAGCTAAACTAGTTTGGAAGTGTTCCAGAATCTGCTGTTGTGAGAAAATTATATTCTCTGTCTTCCTTTCATGAATGTTCATTACTTGCAGACATAGAGCAGAGTACTGATTAATTCACCTTAATTTCTACTCCACAGTTCTGCAAAGCTTTAGTTCTGGCAGGACTTTTCATTATTTCATTGTTTCACTCAGGGTATTTTGTAAGCTGCTTCTTTTTTTTTTTTTTTTTTTTCCCTGGGATTACGTATTGTTCAGAAAATTCTTCTTTGGATAAGACAGATTCAATCAATGCCTATATTCTTCTGATAGCCCTGCATGATAAGAACTATCACACCACATAAAAGCTGATGTCAGATCTTCTTTCACATCCCATTCTCTATAACAAGCTCCAATAATAGCCCACTGATAGCCTTGTGCCTGTTTGGACTTTCTGAAGCCATCAGGGATGACAAGTGAGGAGCCTGGTGGATAGACTGGAGATAAGCAAGCCAAAAACACAGCCTTGGAGTTAGAAGAAACAGTCAGAATAGGCAAGTGTCTAACTAAAGTTCTTGTAGCAGAGCAGCGCTGTGCAAGGTGAACACCTCTGTTGGGATGCAGATGTTACTATCTCCTGAATGAGATGTAAAACTAGATACACACCATTTATGGTTGTAGAGGTCACACGGGACCTTTTGCAAGAGTGAGGATTAAGGTCTCAGAATGCCAGCCAAGTCCAACTCTGGTAGTTGAATTTTGCCTATCTAAATTTTACAACAGTTTAATTTGGAAGACTTCACTTCCCCTTCCGCAAACACAGCTGTGTAGCGCTGCTGGTGCAGAAAGTCTGCTGCTTTCCACCCGAGAGAGTGTTTCAGCACTGCTTGTACTGACCCATGAACATACAGCCTGTGAAGCACATGGAGTGTATTCATGATTACATTTGATATAAATGCATTATGGGCATTGTGTATGCGTACATAGACACAAGTATATGCACAAAACTATTCTTCTACATATTTTTCTGCAGGCTCATCTCTACATATTGGTCACGTATGGGTGCACGGAAGATATCCTCATTGGGCCAAAATATACTTTCAGCCAGAAAGTTTTTTTTAAAAGTATATAAAGTACGTAAGAATATTTACCAACAGAATTCAGTACATAATAAAAATTAGCAGGGAAAGCCCCAACTATGTTTTTAATCTTTTCTCTTTCAACTAATAGTTGGTATTGCCAGGAAAAGCAGGGTATTAATCAGTGTTAAATCATGATAATAGGCAATATCACCACAGGGCTTGAGCATTTAATGCATGAGGTACTAAACAATCCCCAAGCACTGCAGAGTGAGCTGGGAACAGGATTATAAATTGTAAGTCAATTGATTAGTCTTTAGCGGATCTAACTGTGGTCTGGACAGAATGCATGTAAAGTGTCTCACGTATGTGTTAATGATAATTACGATTTACTTCAGTGTAGCAGTTTTCATCACAATGGCTCCCACAGCGCTTCACATTTCACAGCACGGTGTTGCTGACACACAGCCATCCCTGCAATAGATGACAGAATATGAACAGCATAAAACCCAGCAGTGGATGAATGGGAAACTTTGGCCCATGACACTGGGACAGGCTCATGGGCTCATGGAAACGAGCATGGGAGTTTTAATTTTCACAAGAGCTCTGGGTTTTTAAGGGCACAGCTTAAAGACCCCTGTTCAATAAACTGTCTAGTAGTAAAACACAGCTACTACAGAAGGGTGAAGAACTTGCTCTGGTCTGCCAATATTCAAACCTTATGGTTCCAGGATGTCTGTTCAGACGTCAGGTTTAGACCACTAAAGTTATCCCCTTTGGCAGTAACTACGCTGAACTGTAACAGGCAGCTTAAGGGCTGAATAATTAAACAGTGGCATTGCGACCTTACCTTGTTTCATGTTAGAAAAATCTCGGTTCAAGAAAAACATACTTATTTCAGCAAGCATTTTTATTCTAATGGCTCATCATACTACAGGTAATTGGTATAAGAGAGAGCAAACACTCTAGAAAATCAGAGCTCAAAGAACTTTTGGGTATGAATTAAGCTTCATTTTGCCAGTGAACCTTAAGAGTGAAATTAATTCATTCCTATACTCACCTAAGAAGTATTTCAAGATGGCTTCTTATGATATTGATTTTTTTTTCAAGAAATACCATGTAAGACAAACACACACATTTTTATGAAAAATATTTTTATATAAAATCCAGCAAAAAATTCTTTGAACTCCAGTCATTGTTTAACGTATGTTCATTTCTTGCATGTAATACTCTTGGTTTTGCTTTTCTGTACTATGCCTTTTTATTTTTTCCTCAGTCATTCAATGTTCTAGAATAACATATATTTTCTGGGTCCTCTTGTAACTCCCCTTTTCAAATTTCTGCCTGCTGATACCCTGCTTTATTACATATCCTTTTAGAATGCATTTTAAAGAACAGGGATTCTAAACTTTGCTAATGGCAACAATCTTCCCTCATCTAAGTGCCCCTCAAAATGATGTTACTTATTTGAGACAAAGATTATAAAATAATGTTTCAGTGGTTATGTTGGAATGTGCCTGAAGAGACTTTATCTGACTTTATTATAAAATGCTGTGCAGCTTTTATCCGCATTTATGGTACCTAATAAAGAATGTTCATAGTGACAATCAGCAAAACCAACAATAATAAATAGCAATGTGATAATATATGAGAATTAACAGCTTAGGGACGAGTAAATCACATCTTAACAGTTATTTAATAGGAGGTGGATTTGCTAACTTCTGTCTAAGATATTACACTGAAGCCTATTGCAGAAACAATTATATTACAGAAATGACATATTCCGTGATATATTATAGCACAGAAGTTATTATATTTTTATACATGTGACAGTATTTCATAATGTATGCTTTAAATAAGGTGTTCTTCCTGGTTTTCCTTTGGGAATGAATATCTGGAACTGCTACTAATTGGGACTTAGCTCTAGATTTCAACAACTGTTCAGTTTTCAGCAAGGGATTGCAGAGACAGATTTGCTCTTTTACATCAAATTTACCTGTAGGAACTTGTTTATGAAGTGTTACCGGTGGTACAGAATAGTAACTATTAGTCATTATTCTCAGGCCCATTGCTATATGCCTTTCATTTTGAATCTCATGCTTTTAATTGTGTTTAAGTTGATAAAACTTGTAATTATCATGGTACTTCTAAAGAGAAACACAAAATAAATACAGTGAAGGCACTCTCCCTGAATTAAGTTTCCTTCCCATGCTTTTCCTGTGAACTGACTTCCTATCTCTTATCTTAGATAATATGAAGTTAAAGGGAAAACTTTCCCATATTAGAAAATTTTCCCATATACTTTCAGCATGTTGCCTAAAACAATATGGGATCCTTTGCTATACAGACAACAATGACTTTTATTTCTTACGGTTTAAACAGATACTTTAGCAACTATGACATCACCACTTGCTAGTACTATAGAAATTAATAATTTTCTAATGTGCTTCCTAAATTCTTAACTGAATTACCTTATGTTTTTAGGCCATTATCCACTTTTGTTTCTTATGCCTTGAGACTGGTTGAAGAAATTGGTCGATGTATAAATTATTCATATTTGATTAACTTTGTGTGTGTTAGTAATGGGGAGGCCCAGAGTATTTGTTTCTGCAAATACTCCGAAGTTCACTATGTATTCGTGAAAACACCTATGCATTTTGGAATTTTCATGAACTTTGCACAATGGAGTCTGTGACATGCTATTTGCTATGCCACTGCTGAAAAAGTTCCAGGCATCCAGTAAACAGGCAGGAATAATACCTCAGGACCTGTATACAGCACAAATCACAAATACAAGGTTGGGAGCTGCCTGAAAATGGTGTTGAGTAGTTATAAACCATAAATCCTCTTGCAAAAATCAGGGACAAATCACTCTCAATCCTCCCCAAAATGGCCGAAATGCATTATATTTTCAGTTCCACAATTACAATTTGAACAGTCTTACCAGTTATGAAGCTGGTGTCTATTTTCGGCTCCCCAACAGGAAATAGTTGTATAGTTAGTTAGTTACCTGTGCTGGATCAAGCTGAATTCTGCATTTTATTCTTTCTTGCAGTGCTTTTTGCTCCACTAAAGAGCCAGGTTTGTGTGTGGTATGAACAAAAGGAACACTGTATGTGCTTAATCGTTCAGTACTGGCTGAGAAAATAGTCCATGATGGCATTGGCTCAGAAGACAAATCCATGCACCCTGAGCCCTCCAGACAAATGAGTGGAGACTTCCTTTGTTGCAAATGCTGGCGAGCCCAGCAGATGTGTGTTGTTGTGAAGCAAAAGAATAATACCCGTATCGCTATTTTTCCAAATACCTGGGCATCATCGTTAAATTCTCACATAATCTTTTAGTATTAAAAATGGCTTTGCCCTGACAGTTGATGGCTCTTAGTTAGTGTGAGCTGTGCACACTCGGCACCTGCTAAGTGAAAATGTATTCCACGTAAAATCGCCTAGCCTCCCTACCTCACGCTCTGTTGTCTTTTATCTCTTTGAAGCTGGTCTGTTCTGATTTTATATTCCTTGCCCAGGACTTCGCCTATCCTTGCTTCCAAGTCTGCATTCTAAACATATCGATGACTTCATCTCTCCTCACATCCACTTTTCCTCATTCACAGTCTCTTTTGCAATCTACACCTTTTAATAGCCAATCCCATTTATCCCATTGCAACTCTCTCTGGGATTGATTCTGTGCAGTGGCTTTTTATTGTTCTCTGTCCTCAGAACCATAGAAATCTGAGATGGAAAAGGCTGATGAGGTCATCTTGTCCGTTCCCCTTGCCAATGTTGAATTGTTTCCTACAGTCTAATTTTAAAATTACTCATTCAGCTGGGCTTCCACCTCTTCCCTTAGAAGATTATTCCACAGTATTAGGCTGTACATCACGCCATTAGGAAGTTTTTCCTGACAGTTATCTTGAATTTTCCTTCCTGTGCTTTTGTTCCATAGTTCATAGCTATGTCCCATTGGGCTACTCCAAACAATACGTTTCACTCTTTTAGAACAGACATCCTTCAAAACACACCTATCACTCCATTTTAAAAAATTTAATTAGATACTATCAGTTATCTTCCCCACCCACAACACTGTATGGGGACATATCTGATCATCTCTTTTTCCTTTTGCTCTGCAAGGAAGGGGATGGTTCCCCTCTGTCCCAGCTTGTATGATGACAGGAACTCAGGTCTCTTCTCCCCTGCCTGGTCACAGTCACACTTTCTTTCATACTCTGGAGACAGGCATGCTATCTCTCATATTTATGTGTCTACGATGAAGGTTTTGCAGCAGGTAAGCTTTTTGCTGCATCTAGTCCTGCTTTTGGTACAAGTGTTTATCTGTGTAGCTCAAACTCACGTATAGCAGAAGCTCCTTGTAGCTGTTATAGTTGGAATGGGATAAAGACTTTCTATTCTAACCCTCCTTCATTAAAATTCATGCTGCCATCAAAATTTTGACAATGTCAATTAATTCTACTCATACCTTTCACACATCCAGATGAAATGCTGATGTTCTCCACCAAAAATGAACTTTTGGGAAATGCTGAATACAGACATACATACTGCTTTGAATCAGAGAAGATTAGAATTATTTTGGTGATCACCTCTGAACATGTATTTGAAAGACCTGAACCTCTTTCACTTTTTCATACCCAATTCTCAAGTGTTCTGAACCAGCACATTTTAGCCGTGACTTTTCAGAAAGGCCTTGCACCTCTTTGGATATCCAAATGAGCGGCCATGCTGTCAAGTGAGCTCAGCCATTTGGGTTGAAGTTGTATAAAAGTACAGCCTGTTATTTAGAGACCTAGAAAATGTTTTGAAAATCTGGCTTCTGCAGTGGAAACGGAGCTCTTGGAAAATTGGCCATGAGCAACTTTGACGATTTGTTACCCCCCACTGCGTGTGCTGAGTACTTCTGGCCATGAATGAACTTGTACATGACTTTTAAGACATCTTGAGTTCACCTCCGTGTCTGCTTGTCAGCTTTTGTTAGCCTGATACGGACTGAACCTAGCACGGCCTCAGAGAGGTTAATGCTCCTGGTGCCTACAGCTATATAAAAAGACGTCATAAGAATTGAGGGTACATGTTGGCAAAAACAATCACCTGCTGTTCACAAGAATTTGAGAATCTCTTGGATTCTTTTAACCAAATAAATATTTTTGGGAAGAGCTTTTCTTAACCAGTTCTAAATCTGACAATTATCTCGGTAGGGTTGGCTCCACAAAGTCCTGTGGAGCATCAGTGATCTGGTCAGAATAGAAATAGACTGGCCATGAATAGTTTCTGTAGGAGGGAAATGAGAGGGATGATTTAGATGAGCTCACCACTTAAGAAGCATATGGGCAGGCTGGGAAGTACATAGGCAGTATGGGCATGGCTCGCTGGGGCGCAATTACAGCAGGATATAAGATGTGGCAAATGGAAGTATACCAGAACTAAGAGGTAGTGGGGTTTGTCCCCCTCCACAAAAAGCTCTACAGTTTGAAGTCACTGCTCTGTCTGAGATTCATACATGTGGCCGTATGTGTAGAGCCCTGACTCTGTTTTCTCAATCACTGCTTCTGCAGCTTACAGAGGGTTATTTTTGGCAGTCCCTCTCTTGCCCCTTTCCCTGCACTCTCGCTTTCACTGCAGCTGTAATTGTTCCTGCTCTCTCAAAGTACCTGGGGAGAGCGTGGAGGAATCAAACCTCTGAGCCGTGCGCCCAGGTTGCTTGCAATTCCTCTCTTTTCAAGTGCAATTATCCGAGCTCTGTGGTTTTCCTCTGCTTTGCTCTCCGTGCTGTCAGGAGTGGTGTATTTATTCTGTGCAGAGCAAGGCGCCCCTCCGAGGCTCTGATCCTAGCCAAACTGAAATGGCTGACATAATGGTAGACTGTTTCCCTCCCTCCACTCCTAGCTGCATAAGTTGATGTTGTCTGTCTTCATGTTGTCTCTCTCTCTATTGTATAGCAAGCTGCTGTACTGGGAGACCTCATCTTTTAAAAAAAATATCGTAATAGACACTGTTCACAGTTATCTGTCCATGGATTTTATTATTAGAGAACAATGAAACATTCTCCATGGGTGTAAGGGGACCATTTTTAGCTAGAGTGTTACTTCTGGAAAAATGAATTATGTTTCATCCAAGTGTCTTCAGCTAACCTATGTGATACAAAATTTCTGAGCCAAGGATCATCTCTTAGAAATATCACAAAAATCTTGCTTTTCCCTAAAGAAAAAGAAATAACTTCCTAGCAAGGCTCATGACAGAGTTCCTCCTGAAAAAATTTCAAACAACATTTTGCTTCCTGCCCCCCCAGTATTTCTGGACACTTGCCTTGGATGGCTTAATGTTGAGTGATAAGCATTGTAGGAGATCCCACAAATATTTCCAGAATTTGTTCATGCTGTTGGTTGATGGCACTAATTTTGCTTCATGTTCTGTCTCAGCTTGCTGTTTTCAGCAGAGCTGTCTTTTCTGCTATTTTTAACATCTCCTCTGTGCATCAAGTGATTATATTTAGGTTAGTATTTCTTAAATATGTAGATTCTTTTCTTTCTTTTTCCCTTTTTCCATGACCACCTCCCAGAATAAAACTGTTCCCCATCTTTTTCTTTCTCCCATCCAGTTTCAGAAAGACTGGCCCATGTTGTAAGAATGTGTTCCTGAAATAAGAGGGGAAATGCATTAACAAATGTGCTCTTTCACATATTTTTCTGCACACTTTGTTTTTCTAGCTTGACTGGAGTAACTTTTGGCTCAGGAAAAGGCAGCTTAAAGGCATAAAGTGGAGAAAAGTAGGTTAATGGAAAGAAGGTGAGCAGTGAGGACCTACATTCTAATTTGATTGCCTCCATTGCATTAGTCACAATCAGATAACTTATTTTTCTCTTCATTTTTCATCTTTGAAATAAGTATTTCTTACCTCCCTTAGAAAGGGGAGTGACTGTTAGCTGGCTAGCCAGGAGTTAGCCACAAAGCACTGCAGGTGCTGAGATTCACTAGCTAGAGCAGAAATGCTGGAAACCAGGTACATCATGCTGAGACAGCACTTTTAATGCTGTTCACGGCCATGGAGATGGAGCTGAGCTTTACTCCTGAGCAGGCATCTGCTGAATGACCTGCTGGCTTATATGCTTGTATAAGGTCAGTTAAGGCTGGGAAGTACTCCACAGATTTATTTTGGCAACAGCTCTGCTCAGGGTCCCTGCATTGGCTCTTTGCTTAGTGGTGGAAGGAGCTCAGTTATGCCTGGATAAGGTTATTTCATATGGGATGGCTGTAAGGGCTTTCACAGAAAGATATCAACTTGTCCTGACTATTCTTCTGAGCACTAGGAAAGCTCATCAGTGCAATCTCAGCCTACTTCCATGTCCCCTGCCTGTCTGCAGGGCCTGCAGGCTCCATACCAACGGGATTTACAGGGTCTGGGTTGCCTTCAAATGCTGGCAGAGAGGAAGAGCTCACATCTGCTCAGAGCATTTGCAGAGCCTGCCTGCATTGACTTGCAAAAACACTGTGTGGCCACACTTTAGATGTTAAGGCTGATCCTCCTCATGCATCCTCTCCATCCAGAGTGTTTCACAACTGACTAATGCCTGCCAGTGTCTGCTTTCTGGATGACTGAGGCGAAGCACTTGAAAAGGGCTGGGTTTTCGGAAAGGGCCGAACATCTGCACTCAGGCTCATGGCCTGTCCTGGCTGTTTGAAGCTGGAACGCATAAAATCACCCATCATTTCTGAGGAAGAGCCATCCTGATGGGGGTGGGTCAAAGCTGCACGGCTGCACATACTTCAGAAACAAAAAAGATGGAAGAGGCAGTGTATCGGATTCAACCCAGGCATCCTAGCAGCATCTCTTAAAGGAACATGGGTCAGGTTCACTCACACCGGGACACACGAACGTGTGAGCTGGCCCATGTCTCGGTGCTTCCAGGAGTCTTGCTGTACAAAATACCCTTCAGGCGCAGAGCACAGGGGCTCTTCAGCTCCAAATTATTGCTTCTGCAGACACAAACACTTTTCTTTTTGAAATATATGCTGATTTAGTGCTTAATGCCCACCTACTGAATTCCCAGGCTTTGGTTTCCAGGTTTCCTCACCCTGTAAAGGAATCCAGTAGTAATTTATGCAGCAGGCCCAAGGCCTGGCTCATAAGTTGGGCTGTCTGTGCCAATGCAGTTGCAACATTTTTTCACAGTAAAATATTTAGTGGGTCCAAGTATAGATGTGAACCCTTATGGAGTGCTATTCTGGAACGTGTTTGCTATATTTTCATTCACACTAGTCATTTCTCACGTTTCTTTTGTATGTCTAATATTGCAGAATACAGTTAAATTTAATTATTTATTCCCCGAACCCCAGGATCATTGCAGTATAAGGCTACACTAAGATTAATGCAAGATACTGGAGTGAGCATTAAATACCAGTTTTAAAGACACATGAGCAATCTGACTTGTTGCCAATCACAAGGATAATGAAGTTGCTACAACTTCTGACCAAGCCAGCGGTTTAGGAAGGAACTGGGGATACGGTAGCACATGTGTAGAGTGGATTTTAAGAACATGATGGGGAATTTGAGTGGTTGTGTTGGGGAACTGCAAGGGCAGCCATAGAGGATATGAGAATGGAGCTAAGGTTATCACAGCAGGGGATATAGGACAAAAACCCACAGGAAACAAGGTTTCATTAGCTCTGCTGCTTGCAGAACAACTTGTTTTAATTAAGCTTCCCTTCCATTTCTAAAGGGAAAATGGAGGAAGAATAAAAAAAGGAAAGGGAAAAACCTGAAAAAATAAAATAAAAACCATGAAACAACATTTTCAAATATTTGGGTTATTTTTCTTATTCTGTTTTGGTTGGGTTTTTTTTTTTTTTTTTGGTCAGCTACTGTACCACTCCCTTTCACCCTAGGAACATCATTAATTACATAAATATTCGTTTTCTATTACAACATTTTCTAAAAGTCATCTTTGTGACCTACTTGTTGCTCCCTCTTGTTATAGCTAGGAATTTTTTATAAAGGTTTCTGTAGTAGAAACTCCTGATCGTGTCTGATAAGCAAGAAGTCTAGAGGTAAAGCCTCTTGCCTTTTGAACTCTGAAGATTTTCCTGTCTACCTCAATAGGACCAGGATTTCAGTCTATGTCTGTAAGAAAGTGTATCTTTTGTGGTATCTTTCTTATAAATTTTATCTCATAACATTACATGGTGATGAAACTCTTCCGTTCTGTGTTATTGTTTGCTCTTTGGATGTGGAAGATTGTGCTACTGAGAGGTGGACAAGAGTTCAGTCACGTCTAGGTCACTGAAATGGATGAAGGGTCTGGTCCACAGGGAAACAGTGGCACCGTGTAGTGCTCACTGGTGTCAGGGGTACCCTCTGAGGATGGCTGTGACAGCACCTGGCCAGCCCACACCAAAACTGACCAGGCCCCTTGGAAGCCAGGGAGGTGACAACCATCAGCCTGGGGACATGATCCTTTGAGGAGCTGAACTTTTACCCTGCCTTGCAGGGTTTCGTTGCCTTGCAACAATATGGCCTCATAAAGAAAAGGATTTTCTTGTCTTGCACGATTTCAGCTGCTCCGCTTGTACTCGCGGTATCCCAGGGCTTGATTGACTGTGCTGCGGTGGAGCTGCAGCCCCATGGTTGGGCTGAGAGGGTTGGAGCTGTGTCCCCACAGGAGCTTTGGGAAAGGCAGCTATTTCCTTGGTTTTAAAGTGGGTGTACGAACACCTCACTCCCCGTGGTTAGACAAGGTTAGCATAATAATACCTGTTGGGTCAGAGGCACAGCGAAGAGAAAAGTGAGCAATAAAAAACTACAAAGGCTGTTCTTGTTTTTCAAACAACATTCACCTTGTTCAAGAAAAGTGGAGGAAAAAGCAAGCAAGCAAGAAAAAGAAAGCAAGCAAAAAGCAAACAAGCAAACAAGCAAGAAAAAGAAAGCAAGCAAAGAAGAAAACAAGCAACTAAGCAAAAAAGAAGGAAAGAGAAAGAAGGAAAAATGGAAAAAGAAAGCTTTGTACTGTAAGGAGCAAAAAAACCATAAAATATATAATAAACCCACATGGAAAAAGAATATAGTTGATTTCCTGCATCTCTCTGAGTTATGTTTCAGTAAATGTATAGCACACATACTGTGTTTAAAGCAGATTTGACAACATATAAAACATTAAAAATATTATGACATTGGCCAATATTTATGATGTATATTTCCACACATAAAACATATTGTGTCATGTCACTGATTTTAAAAAGCATGGAAATTGGCCATGTCATAATATTTTAGAGCTTTTTTATACATTGTCAGAGCTATTTTAAATATACGTGCTCAGCATTTTATGAAACTTCCAACACATGGACATACGGAAAATATATTCTGGGTCCACAGGAGACTAGCTTTTCAAATGTAAAGTTTAGGTAATACACATTTTCTAATACAAGAAACCTTTTCTTTTTGGTATATTTCTTGAGCTTCAATGTATTCACCTTATTCTGTTTTGTATAGATTTACATCAGTGGTGCTCAGCCTTTAACAATTGTGAGTTGCATTTGACTTGATCATGCAGTTTTAACATGGGTGAAATTCTCACTGAAGTGTTGCAGGATGGGACCATCAGGCAACACACGCAGCTACAGAAAGCATCACAAAAAGAAACGATGTTCAGCTGACAAAAAACCTCCAGTATCACTAATTATTTGCTCTTCCCACTGGAACATTTCAGTGCTAGCCCTCAAAGCACACTACAAGCACAGCTCAGGGACATTCAGAAATCCCTCTTGGACAGGGCGAGGACAGGCTGGGCTAAAATGGGTTAGGTATTTTATCTGTGTGAAAACTGAAAGGTTAAGGGAGCTGAAAGGTTAAAGCACTTGCTGAGGACCAGAGGGAAGTTTTGGTATTTTCTGGAAACCAGAAGTTGATTCCTGGTTCTGTGATTTAGCAACAAGACCACCCTTGCCTTTCCAATTTGCTTTGGGAATGATGGCAACAGTTCTGCCAGCAGATTAAGCTGTGTTATTAAAGTCTGTATTTTCAAATACTACTGCAACCTGAATATGAATATAACTACTTTTTTTCTTGTCTTTTAACTTCTTCCTTTTATTTTTCCTCCAAGTGCAAACTCTGTTGCTGGAGACTTTGCATGACATGCCATACAACCTCCACGTGGCATCATGGAGTATTTTCATGTCTTAATGAACACATTTAGTTTGTTTGCAGTTGCTGGCATCTGTGTGGGGTCACCACACACATGGTACTGGGGATTCTTGGCTTTGTTGTTGGTTTTTTTTTTTTTTTTTTTGCATTTCATACTCTATATGTTAGCAGAAAGTGACTGGAGACAGGTAATTGCTTCCAAGGATGCTACATAACTTATCTCTCAAGGGCTTTAGAGGAAACAGAGAAGCAGCAGATGTGCCACTTAAAGGGGTAATGTGTATGGCATCACCAAGCACTACAGGATAATTATAATTCTAGGTATCACTGTGTATAAGGATGGGTGGAGGTGGGGGCAAAGCCTGCTTTTGCTTTAGCAGCAACGCAGACCTACCTCTGCTGCTGTGGGGCTGTATGACACTGCTCTGATTGGCTACTTAAATGTTTCTTCTCTTTTTGGCCCCTGAATGCTGGTATGGCAATTCTTTCAGCTAAACATATGCCTAATTGAAACAGCAGCAGTGCTTTAAAAATAAAAATCAGTTTGGAGAGTATTTAAAAACCAGCTATGTTCTGTAAATAAGATTGCCCCGCTGCCCCAATTAGATTTGGCTTTTTTTTTTTTTTTTTTCTTTTGCTGGCTGATAGGGAAAGTTATTTCAGCACTTTCAGGAACACTGGGCTTCTAGGCTCTGTCCAACTGGTTTAATTTAGATTTCCATTATTTGTTTGACTGATTTATCTGAAATATTTTAAAGGGTAGCAGAAAGACATCGATTCTCCAGAACAAGTTATTGCTTTCACATATGCTTCATGTCGAGCTTTGGGTTTTAGTGGAGGGTTTGCTTTTGAGGGGGCTGGAGGAGGTGAGGGAAAGTTTGGGCAGCATATGCATCATGGTCTTTTCCTCTTGCTTGAGTGTTTCTTTGTCATTCACTCCATGTCTTTTCCAAGAGATTACACATGAAATACAGACTTAGCATATGGGAAAAGAGCAACTGCTGCAAAGTCCTAGGTATTCAAGATAAACACAGAAACACAAAAGATCTTTAGTTTCTTAGGGGCTAAGAGAACCATATTGTCTCCTGCTGAGGGAAGGGGAAGCAAGGACGTAAAGAGTGAAACCTGTTGCCAAGTAAGGAAAATAATTTGAAAGCATGGTATGTATTTGCAATTAAAAACAAAGACTCCAATTCTTTCCCTCTGTGGACAAAACCTTGGTTAGAGACAGGAGTTTAGAGCAAGCACTTTCCTTATTTCTTAGGAAAACATGCCCAACATAGTGACAATGATAAGTGGGAGTTTTACATGTCTTGATACCCAGAAGATGTCAGTCTCATGCCCCATTTGTTACAGTAGTAGCATTAAGTGGCATTAAAACGTAAGCCACTATAGTCAAAGGAGGTACACACAGGAGAGCAATCCATGGAAGAAAGTTAAAGAAACAGAGAAAAGATGCCTCATCAGGAAACATTAAGCAATTTGTATGGAGAGAGGTCGTTTACTGAACTGTGTCCAGCTGTTTAGGGGAAGCAACAAGACCAACATGTTTTGAAATGTATATAGCAGAAGTGCATCTGGGACTGGTTCTGGAATTGTCCTGTTTAACTCTCTCTTATGAGAGAACTGCATTTGCCTTTACCCTGCAGAGTGACTGCGATAGGTTTTCTCCACGTTAAACAAAAATCAAGAGAGATTATCGTAAGTGAACAGAAACCCAGGGAGTTCAAAAACAAAATGATATTTAAGAGGCACTCCAGCTCCCGGTCAATGCCCAGTTTTGTAGCTTTATAGAATATGTTTTTCCATTAGACCTTCAAAGAGAGGAAGACTTCATAAACGCTACGCCGAGTCTAAGATGTAAAGCACTCCATACAAACCATGGTAGTGTTCCTCACTGTCCATATAACCCCATGTAAGAAAGAAAAAAGATTGCTGAGGATGTGTGTGCTGTACAGCAGGACCTGATCTTGCAACCTTCCCCATCCAGACTGACCCCACTTGTTCTCCAGATGGTCTTCCTTTGGGTGCAGGATCCCTGAGCTCCTGGCAAGATTAAAACCAGACCATTGCATTTGAGCAACAGGCCACTCAACTTCCATAGGGACCAAAAGCTTTGACTGCTTCAGCGCTGAGCAGAGAAGGAACCCTTTCTGCACAGATCCTGTGCTGCAGTGCTTCTGCTCAGCCCACATCACTGACACCTTCTTGAATGTTATTTCTTACGTGGAAGAGTCAGCAGGTTTAGGTCTGAGAGGATCTGGCCATTAGCAGGAATGTTCAGCAACACCGTGGAAAGGACATGAAACACCTGGCACGGTCCCAGATACATGCGGCCTGGAACATTTAATGGCACTCAAGGGATAAAATGACCAAACTTAAACCTCTCTCCCCCCACCCTCCTTCCTTTTTTATTTTTTATAAATGTGCTTTTGAACATGCAGTGCATAGATGCTTTCTACCTTCTTTTGTCTCTCTGTTTCTTACTTGTGACTCCTTGGGGCCCAATTGAAAAAAAAATTGTTCTGCACCATTTACTAAGGTTTTTGGCAGGATTTTTCTAGGAAACAGTGAGGAATGCACTGTTTCTACATCAATTCGCCCACAGGTCACTCCTTGTGCACTGCACACACTTCAGGGATTAAAAATGCCAGGATTCCCAGTTTGTTTGCTCTGAAAAGACTGCATGCACGTTTTCTGTCTCTGTCTCACACATATTCATACACGCAGATCCATGTATGCACACATACACAAACTCTTTAGTGTTAATTACTGGTGACATGCCTGTCAATGTCAATGCAGTATCAGTGACATCATGGAAAGTTTAGATTAATAGTAAACAAGTTGTTGACGTCAAAGGCAAACGGAGATTTTGCTGTTTCCCTAGGAACAAGGGAAAAGTGTAGCTGGTAAATTA
This sequence comes from Nipponia nippon, assembly GCF_047370975.1. Taxonomy (NCBI): domain Eukaryota; kingdom Metazoa; phylum Chordata; class Aves; order Pelecaniformes; family Threskiornithidae; genus Nipponia; species Nipponia nippon. Next base: position 21,980,443 of record NW_028262358.1, read on the forward strand.
ACCTAAAAGAAATTTCTGAGTCTGACGGTTACTGATTAAATAACAGTTTACATATTATATATATAACTGGTTTCTTGTCTTCATGCCTGTCTGGGCCTGGTGAACGTTAGGAAATATATAAGTTGTTAGCAAAGTGATGAAGAAGAATACCTAAACATGAAGGGTGTTGGTGCTTATTGTAAATATGTCAGGACTCAGCTGTATTTCCATCTGATGGCGCTAAGAAATCATTTCTGATGGAGCAGAATGTATGGGACTAATGTGATTTAGTTAATCTAGCAATTTATATGTTTACCGTATCTACAGATTTTTTTGGGTTAACTTTAAAATTTGTCATAAAACGAATACTTTACAGTGGTAGCCCCAGTAACACTTCTGTATATTGTCCTTTGCATTTTTGTTGGCTTGCTGACATCAGCGCTTTAATACTTAATATCCTGTGAACATTTCTGTGTTTTATAGTTCTGTATGTACTGGAATAAGGAGGGAGGAGAGGATGTAGGCTCTCTAATAAGGAAACACACATTATTCTTTACTGATATGTTTTTGTTCTCCACTAATCATTTTTTTCCTTTTCACATAAGCCTGAGGAAGAACTGCTGTCGGAACAGAAAAGGGCAGATGGTAATGTGTATGTGAAGTGTGGTTGTAATTATTTTATTACCTAGGCTCTGCATAAGGCTTGTTTATATGAAAGGAGGAGATTAATTCCTTTGAGTTACTAAAGAAAAATCCCAGGCCTGTAACTGATTTCTCCAGAGAGCTACTGAATTCTTCTGCTCTATCCCTTTGCCAGGTTATGCCTTTTATATGCCACCTCTAAATAAAGTAAATAAAAAAAAAAATCCTGGAAAGAAGTTCTGTCTCAAAGATGAGGCCTTGCCTCCTTGTTAAACCAGGGCAAGGGAGGAAGGAACATGCAAGCGGGTGGTCTAAAATCCAGCAGCTCTTGGAGGCAGCCTGGCAGAGCTGCACCGCTCACCAACACCAGGACCCCACCCTGGCTGAACAGGTCCTTCCTGCTGGACACACCTCCCTGCAGCTCATGCTCTTTGTGCTGCAAATACTCACCCTGGGAATGTGTTTTAATCTGTTTTGGAGGTGGTGGGGGCAGTAAGGAAAGGGTGCATATATCTGCCTCTAAGACCTCTGGTTACCATCAGCCTAACTTAAAAAGCAACAAAGAAAACCTGAAAAGAGGAAATAGCTGTAGCTTATTTGTAACACAGCATTAAAAGGTTGTCTTTGAAACATTCAAGGTTGAAAGTATAGAATATTGTATGGATGAGATGGGAAAAACACTTCCTGAAAGATGCAGTGATTTTTGAAAGACGCAACAGTTCTCGTACTTTAATTTTAGCTATAACAGAGTAGGTTTTAAAGCCATGACCTTTCAAAGTTACAGATTCAGAACAATATCCTCCCTACCTTTCTTCAGGTTGAGATGGTTCAGAGAAGAGAGGGAGGAAACAATTAATAAACATATTGTGACCATATTGGTGATGCATTGCAGCAGGCAACTGTGATACTGTGGAATTGGGACAAAGTGAACACAGTCAGTCCCAAAAGGACTCGATTCCTCCTATCTCACTGCATGCTGGAGTATCAGCCCTGATTGTATGCCTATTCAGATGGGTTGATGAAAGCTTACTGTCCTTGCTGGAAAGGCTCCTACTGGCTTTGGTGGCCTTTGGACCACTTACATAGGAAGTAGCTACAAGGACGATGGAGATGTGTCCACCCATGTGGCTTTCTGTGCCAGTGTTCTCCCAGCCCTGAAGAAGCTCAAGCCATGCTGGGCCTTCACCCTGACACTTGCAGAGGAAATCCATGCAAGAAATCTCCTTCAAGAACAAAAGCAAACAAAGCCCTTGCTACAGGTCTTGCTAGGCGCTGTTTATAATGTGAACAATTTGGAAAGGGCTTGTTCCATATTTATGGTATTTTTAAAAATAGATCACATGGCTTAAATATGATACTGTTCCCCACTTCAGGGAAAGCAAATCTTTCCTCTGGAGTATAAAATATTTCCAAAATGGATGACTGTTAAAATTCAGAAAAAAACCCCCAAACAGTTTATAAAAAGCATGCTGACATTGTAAAAAATTAATAGTATGCTTGGAACCCTTCGAGTTTCCAAAATGGTCAGTTCAATAGAAAAAAACAGCACTTTCTTATTATAAAATTGAGTTGCCTGTCTTAGGTTTTCCCTAATGAAAGAATTTTTGGAGAGAATAAAGCTCACATTGAGTGTTCACAGCCCATCTCCCCCTCAGTGTGTAATTTAACCGCCCAACCCTGTGGCCTGGAACACTTTTGATTACAACTTTAATAGTTATTTTGGAAAAAATTGGTAGCCAAATATTCAACCTTTAGAATATTATGTATGAAAGTTTTTCTTCTCTTAAATGTCATAGGAAATTCTGATGACGGTGTGTGTGTGAGTGTGTGTGTGCACCTAAGCAAAATAAATTTACTATTTCATGCTACTGGATTCCATTACTTGAAACCTTGTCAGCTTTAGCCCTGGGAGGGGCAAGGAAGTTGGGCCAAATTCTCAGTCACTCTAAAATGGGTCATATTAATGCTGCTTTAAAAATTATCTCTATAAATAACTCAGAAAATCAAGTGTTGGGTAGTATTGGACTCGCCCTGGCCTGGGTTCCATTACTCCAAGTAAAGGAGACATATTTATGTAGTGGGGTTGCCCTTAAGGATCTGTAAAAAAAAAAAAAAGGGAACAGCTAGTGGTATTATACAGAAGTCATTTAATTCTGTTACGCTCACAGTTAGGCTGAGCAGAAATCACTGGTAAAATAAGAGCTGTATATTATTAGTTTTCAAGAACTGAGATTGCTCACAACTGTTTAATGTTTTATTATTTTCTCGAATTAGCAACAAATATTTCAGCCGTAGAACACATGACATTCCTGATTAATTAGGACCAGGATTAGGTCTTTAAATGAAGTGAGCTGGAGTTCACCATCAGCTTACAAAGAGATGGGTTTGAAAAAAACATCTGATTGGTACATTTTCTCCCCTGTTTTTAAAGAAAAAGATCAGAGCTTTTAGTGGCTGCTTTTTATTTCCCCAGCTTATATATCTAGCCTTGCAGAACTTAAGTGGCTTATGTATCTGTCTTACCTCAAATCCTAAGTAAAATGAAATGTCTATTTTAATGTTTTAAGTGCATTTTGATGGTTGTAAAAGGAATCAGATGCTAGTCATTAGAGACCTGAATGTCTTCTGTAAGCAATTGAATTGGACTTCCTTTGGTAAGCATCTTGCTGGATTTAGCTGTTGATAAATGGAAAATAAAAGGCCATTTTGTGATAATGTAGGCATTTTATGTTGCTGTCTTAGGCTGGATTACGTTCCACAGATCTTGACATTTAGAGTACTGTAGGGGGAATAAAGCATTAATTAATGACAACTGTACTAGGCTGTGAAATGTCATAGGTTGGGAATAAAACCCCTGAAGAATAGAGTTAAAAATATGTTTGTAAAAATTAGAAAAGAAGAGGTGCCAAATGTATTAAGAACTCTTCCTAATTTCACAGGCTTGAGTCCAAACTGCCAACAAAAATATATCTTAGAAAACTCTCTATCTCCTCTCTTTCTTTTAATTGCCTCTGCAATTCAGAGGAATGAGAATATTCAAGCACCACAGACAAGTCTATTTTGGTGAATATTGAATATGAGCATATAAAGAATAATAAAACCAGAAGATGAAATGGTGGAAAAATAAAGGGAAGGGATCAAAGTTCTCCTATCGCCTTTCTTTGGAAGTTCTTCACCTATTCATGCTCCTGTTTCCTTATTTGTAATGTGAAGTTCCTGGGTGATCCCACTGCAAAGAACACTTTGCTGTGCAGATGAACTGCAGAATATAACTACTGGGTGTAGTTATTAATACTATTAAACCTTCATGTTTTGGAGTATCTGATATGTTGCCAAAGATCCGTATTTATAATTACGGGTTACAATGCTATAGCAAAACATTTGTGACTATAAAATGGCCTTGAAAAGTCCAGCTAGAATAAGCAAGCAGTTAACCAGTTTCTCTCATCCTCATTTGTGAAAAGAAAGACTCACTGTATTGGAGGATAATAAATTCTGCTAGATCCCTGCAGAAGGAATAACAGGATAAGCTTAACGGATAAGCTTTCTGAAAGCAATTCCCATTCATTTTCTGAACAAGCCAGTGCGCTATCTTTCCTACCATAGCATGGCCTGTACTCCTTCCTGCTGCTAACAAATAGATCATTCTTTGTAGCTTTTATAGAGCACTGAATTTTGGGGAAAGAAAAAAAAAGTTATCTCTGGCAACCCAACCAAAGTCCCCAGTCTCTTTTCAAATGCCTGATTATTTTAGCCTATCCTTCATATGTTTGGAAAACCAACTGGTGTTCACCTGATCCTGTGCTATGGATGCATTTAACTTAAATAGGAGGAAGTAAGATGAGCAGAGGATTTTAATGTAGTCATGTGTGTATTATGCATATATTAAGGTGCTGAGACCACTGTCACAAATATCACTCTTACACTCTGCTTGATTTTCTGTTTTTATTTCTGGACTCCGTCTTTTTATAGCACTTTCAATGAAAGTTTTTTTAAAAGGCAGGAAGCAGCCTCCTGTACTCAGTAGGTTTATGAAGTTGTTTGTCAAGACTGGTTCGTTTTCTGTGTAGGTTTGCCTTTTCAGAACAGTGGATTGAAACCATCACAGTAGCAGAACAACAACATGTATAACTAGCTGAATCTCTTCCAAGTGATCTTACATAGCTTCTTTTGCTAGCTGGACAAATCTTATAATACTAAAATGCTAGTAGAAAATAATGTTTCCGAGTTTTTATTAGAACAGCTACCAGAATCTGTTTCCGAGATTTTATTAGAATTGCATGTTATATGCTATGAGAAGTAAAGCGTTGCCTATAAGCTTAGATTTTTGTCATTCTTATTGTTTCCCTCTGATGTCACTCCTAGAAAGAGGTGCTATTACATTATTTTGTCCTAGGATCACTCTTTAGCAAAGGACTGATGTGGTTATAGGATATGCACAGGAATGTACATGTATCCTCTACTTCTACCTTTTCCAGGGCCTTTGTGAAACAATGTTTGCAGCACATGAGTCTCATCTCATGGGAAAATAATCTTTGATATTTAGAAACAAAGATTTATTTTAAGAAGAGATATTAATTCTTGGAAATTTTCTTTTTTCTGTGTGTGCCAGATCAGAACATACCAGGAAACTAATGTAAGAGCATGCTTAATTGGGATGAAGAGACCTCTTTTACAAACCTCTGAATTTTATTGAGGTTTTACTGATCATTACAATTTATATACCCACATTATCATCAAGTGAGAATACTAAGCTAAAATAATACGAGCAAATACTATTACTTAAGAAAAATGATTTGTTGACAGTATTTATGAACTTCTCTTTGTACTGCAGTAGATCTGAAAACTGGCATTTAGGAACTTTCTGCTGAAGAATATGTCCATCACCATTTAGAGTTTTAGGGAGAAAATTAACAAGAATTGCAAATGTAGGTAATACAGGCTTACATGAAAAAAAGATTGTTAACAGACTGCTAATAATTGTTAACAGTTGGCATTGACAGACTAAAGTAAGTAGAGGATTCAAAAGAAGTACTTATGAAAGATTTATTATATTTATAACAATTTTCAGTAATTCTTAAAATGCATATATTTTCCTATAGTTTTTGATTGCAAAGTTTGAATTTAGGGAGAGAGAGTTCTTGACTGTTCTCCACCTATAAAACCTCTATTGTTAATATCTTTGACTTCTGAAAATGAAATAGTAAAACAACTGGTATGAACAGCTTACTGAAAAATGTGTAATGCTCTTTCAGAAAAAAAAGGAGATTTGAAAACACAAGTTATGACAAACACTGCTGGACAATCATGGTTCAGATCACTGAAGAGAACTGGCTTTCTTATACCAGTAATAGCAGTCCTGGGTCCATGGTACCCACAAGGAATAAAAGAGACTCACCCAAGAGGCCTGTCAAGATCCAGAATTAGAGAGGGTTAACAAATGGCAGAAAACTTGAAGGCAGAGGCATTTTTTTGGAGGTTCAAAGTTGGTGACAGACATACATTATTTTCTTCTGGTTGTCTTGGCTAAGTTTGGTCAACCCTGTTCAAAGGTAAAAATAGCAACAATAGCCAATGTGCCATCATGCTACATTTTATGGACATATGACTAAAAGAAGAATTAAATGTGCAGATTGATACATAGAAAAGGCTAAAAACCAAACTTGTTGTTTAACACATTTTACGATGAGAGATAAGAAAATAAAGGATAAAATGCATCCATGGCTTCTTTTCTTGGGGTGGGAGATAAACTCTCTCTAGGTTTATTCCTATTTTAAAAGTACATTCAACTCAACACAAACAGTTTTTACTCCTCTTTTTGAAAGTTTAATGCCACGATGTTCTAGTTTAGTGACTTTCCGTGCAGAGCAGAAATATTGCTAAGACAAAAATGCTGACAGCTAGACTTCAAAAATAGTTTTGGATGAACTCAGATTACGAGTAGTTCATACGCACTTTCCAAAAATGGACATAACAACTGGAGACTTTTTTTCCCCCATCCAAGAGGTTACTGTGGTCTGTGGGTTTCTTTGTGTGGGAGCTTGCATCTTCATACACAGAAGTATAAGAAAGCAGCCTCCAATGAGACACAAAAATAAAACGTAATGTAGAAGTCTTCTGAGGTCTTGGGAATTCTGGGCAAAGTTAGTCAATAACATTATGGAAAAGGAACCTATAAAATGTTCCTGAGGTGCCTTTACGTTCCAGAGAAGCAATCAATTTGAAGATGAGGCACGATAAACTCAGGCTAGACACAGGACTTTAAATAGACCTTTAGAGCTAGCTTAGTTAAAGTGAACACCTCAATGAGGACTGAGGCTGAAATCCAAACCAGGAATTTTAATGAAATCCTGTGCTTTATGTTGTATAGAGTGGTAGATTAGATGAGCACAGTTATAACTTTTTTGTTGTAAATTATGAAGCCATGAACCTATATTTCTTTGCTGGCTTCTCTTCAGCAATCAGAGAAGATGCATAGCCACTTATCCCATGTAAACTCCCAGGAGCTGGTCCAGCACTGTTGAAGTCAACAGGAGTATTTCCATTGCTTTTGGTGCACATTGGTTCAGGTGATGACCAGTAGCAAAAACCATCAGCACATGCACACACAGCTTCTACATAGAATACTGCTTCTAGAGTCTGGTAGAGCACAAGCTAATCTCTCCTGACTTCACCTCCCATGCTAACACGCAACGGCGGTGCTGTGTACTGAAAAGCTGCAGGCGTCCCCACCAGGGTTGTCACTAATTGCACCCTTCTACCACTCCTTTTCTTCCAGTTTTGCTACTGGGTATAAAAGAGCTGTGCCCCAGCTCTCACCTCATTCATAGCAACGTGCGAAACATCTCACCAGACTATAGTTTGCATTTCAGATGAGCGAATGTGCCAGCATTGTGGTCAGTTTTTCAGTGGCATACATAGCCACCTGAGAAATTCAGAGCTGAAATTTAAGCTTGATGCTACACACTTTCTCTGTGCAAGATGTGGAAGACCAAGACAATGTGCCCCTTCCAAGTCCATCTTGAACTGATTAAGAAATAGGATTGCTGTGTGCCAACTTGCATTTTCAGTCTCAAAACTGCAGCAGAAATTTATCATCCTGTCATCTCTGGTTCCTTTAAGTACTTGTCAGACAGAAATTCAAAGGGGGCCAAAAAACTTTTTCCATTGGCACCTTCTCTTGCAACATTTTAACATTTTATGGTGTAGCATTTCCATCCAGTGCAATGCGATACCTCCCTGATAAATGAGGGAAGTGATGGAACAGCAGGGATCTCCCCTCTGCAGGTATCAAAGCACAAGTGTGCCTTTTCCCCCTTCTTTCCTTTTTTTGCAGTATTTTCTGCTGTAAGGATTTTCCCAAAGCCACAGTATCAGAGTGATATTGACAATCCATTTTACAGGGAGCAAGACAAAAGGAGGTACACACACATTGACTGCTTTAGGACTTTATCTTTTATTCTTGCCCACCCTGAGAAGAGAGGAATCACGCCGAGCTGCCACTGTTGGATTTTGATTTAGCGTAGGAGCAGGAGATCTGGTAGAAATCCCAGAGCTGACCCAGAGCTACAGCACACTGCTCTGGCCTGTGAATCTCTCTGATCAGTGAGAGCTGTTTGGCCCCAGCATTTTGGCTCTGGTTGTTCAGGCCCTTGTCCAGCATAGTGCATATTATCTTTCACCACAAATACTTTGTTAGGTTTCTGCGAGATGACTTGCGTGCTGACAGACAAGCATCGTGCAAGTGCTCTGCAGTTTTAGCATATAAATCAAAAAGTAGGAAGTGCAGCCAGAATCTGCGTGTTTTGGAGTGAAGCAGCAGGCAGGCATACATTGCTCTGCCAGAATTAGCTAACAGGAGAAGACGTTACCTGCTTATAAAGCATGTCTATGGGATGCTCAAAAGACCAAGGGAGACCGAGTCCTATGGACAAAGATAGCAGATACCCTAGGTATCTTCGCCAAAGTGACTGATGATGAAAGTCTTTATGCAAAATATGAAAATAAAATACTATTCAGGTCTTCCTTAACAAATACAATATGTTTTTTTGCTAGTAGTTTGTCATCTTTTCTCATCTTTATACATACAGAATGTATCCACATGCTCTCATGACTCATCTTATGAAGAGGATTATTTTTTTCCTCACCTAGATTTAATGAGATTTACCCTTTCTAAACATCTAAAAAAAGCTCACTGATGTTTACATGCAGATAGACATTGGAGGGATAGGCTGCTTTTGAAAATATGTTTTCTAGAGAATCCTTCTATATCTTCAGCTTTCATCTTTTGCTGAATTACTTGAGCTAGCTACTGCAAGCAGACAGGACATACCAGATATATCAGCAGAACATAACCTATTTTTTTCCCTTTTCAGCACGACCATCTTCCTTGACTCCCCCCCCCGCCTCTTTCTGCTGGGAAAGCAGACCCCCCCCCGCCTCCTTTGGGTTTCTCTTCTTTTTGCCACCCAGTCAGAAATATACCAGAAAAAATGGATTTGTGTTTTCCAACTTGACTGCTGCACATCTCAACTCTCATGTGCTTCTCACATGTTGTGGAAATTAATCCCTCTGTGATCAATGGTGAGAGGAGTTCAAACGGGAGCATTCAAATTTTGATGGGTTATTCATTTGTCCATAGTTTTCAAGGCATTCTATACAGAGTAGAGTTCCTGTATGTGTCCTGAAAGGAAAATTCAGTTTAGATATGAAAAGCTAAATCTAAATGGGATTTGTGCACTGCAGTGATGAGTGGTGTGGTGCCTGTTCTTCAGGTGCATGGTCAGTTACATCCTTGAGCTGGACTCATCGGAAGCGTTGGAGGTCTTAAGCAGGGTTCACAAAAGACCAACAAACTGAGTTGTAAGCTGCCTAAAACCATACCCAACAAGGCGTGCTGTAAAGGGATGGGACTTGCACCCTAACCAGCTTCTGACCTATTCTCCTACCTCTGGTTGCAGGAAGCATCTTCCGTCATTTAATATTTATAACCCTGATTCTGCTCTGGAATTAGGTGACCAAATAATTTGTTCTATAAATTGAATGGGATTTGAGCATGTTTTTCTCTTTTTTCAAGAGGAGTTGGGCCCAATTTTTCCCTCCTCTTTTCACCCAAAGAGCATGCAGTGGGAGTTGGCAGAAGTGGGTTCAACCTTTCAGCTTGATGTGCATTAGTCCTCTCAAGATAGGTCTAAAAATGCCAGGAGAAACAGGGATGCTGATGACACCTCACAGTAGCTTCAGCAGAGCAACCATCTACTTGTTCAGGCTGCACAGTCAAAGTATGTTTCAGGGCAATTCTCAGGGTCTTCCCTCAAAAGCATATGTCTTTCTAATCACTCCAGGAGGGATGCTCAAGAGAATGGGATGATTTCACTTGTTTCTGTTAACTGATATGGAATAAAATTTGCTCCTGCTCCAGGAGCACTCTGGTTGCTCTTCATCCAGTACATAAACAAGAGAGGGAAAAGAAAGAATGTGATTTTTCTCTACTATTCCCTTGTCATCAGCAAAACATGAAAAGAATATTCTAAACCTCAGACCTTTCCCTGCCAATTTCCCTCCTCCTTACTCACAGTGATTATTTCAGACGTACAAAGGTATTTCTTTTTCTTTTGAGTGTGTATCGGGGCATATTGCTATTCAGGCTGACACTATTAGGCAACTGCAGATGCATGCCTGAGTCACACATATGTCAGGAGCACTGAAAGAGCATTACAGCATTAGGAAGAGAGAAAAGTCTGGTTTTGATTACTGATAATTATAGATAAGCTGTAGCTGACAGTCATTTTCTGACCGCAAACTCAAATCAATCAATTAAAGACTGCATGCAACAGCACCCGTGTTTAATCATTTCCAGGCTCTTTAAAATGATCCATTACTCTGATAGCATGTCAGAGTTGCTGTGTACCATTTGTTGTTGCTGCTGAAGGTCAAATATGCAGCTACTTTCAGGCTAATTTCAAGAACACAGTTCACAATCTAAAAAGAAAAAAATCTGTGTATAAAGATTAGCCATAACTATTAAATCATTCTCTTAGCTTAATTAAACAAACATCACAGCTGATGATTTAAATATCTTTTGATCTCATGACACATAGATAAGTGCATTTTTTAATAGAATGTAGAAATGTGGCATCAGGGAGAAAAAGAGGATGGAATAATACAAGTTCAACTCCGTTCCTCCCTAGTTCCTATTTTCAAAGGTTTTTGACATGAAACTTCAAATACGGGAGAAAAGTTTGTAGTGGGACCAGGACAAAGAACTGCTGTCAGACTGTAAGGATCTCCACTGGCACTACTTTGACAAACTGGGTTGTTTCTGCTGAATTTTTTTTTTCTTCTCAAGCTTTGAAAAGAAAAAAAATGTTCTGACAGTTTAGAAATTATCAGCTAACATTTTCAGAATAAAATATTTCCATTTTTGCTTTGAAACAATTTTTAAATTGGATGTTTTAAAATATTGAGATGTTTCATGTCACATACACAAAAAAGCTAAGTGAAACACCTTATTAGAGTTTTATCAAAATGAAATGTTTTGGATGATATAAGGTTCCTTTTTACAGGATTTTCCTTCAGGGAGAAATTTTCCATTTTATTCATAATCCAGTTAAAACTTTCTGTGAAAATTCTGGTTTGAATAAATCCATATTTGTAATAGAAATAATTCCATCAGTGATTTTTCAGTCATCCTGGATAATGGTAAGTAACAAGCTATACCTTCCAGCTGATATAAGCTAGCATAGCACCAATTAGTGACTTGACTAGATTTATCACAAAGGCTCAGTCCAGCCCATGGAGCAATAATGATGACTGTCATATAAGGATATGGTCCAGTTACACACAGAAATTAAAAGAAATGAAATCTCAGAGAAAATAATTAGCTAATACAGCATAATACTGAGATGCAGGACTTTGGGTTTCTATCATCAGCTTTGTCGTTCTAGCAAATTTTGAATGTGTTGCCTAAACTATATTCAGTCCACATATTTTTAAAGTTTGGTAGAACCTGAGTGGCTTTATTTCAATTTAACCATTTAATTTCTAAGGTAAATTGAAGGAACCTGGATAAAGATACTTCTTTAACTAAGAAAGGGTACTTTTACTAAGCAAGGGTATCTGTACCAGGATTCAACACATTTTAATAAATTCATTTTAAAATAAATATGGACTAATGTTCCTGATTGTCTTTGTATCCCAGTATTTCACTTAGAAGACTGAAAAGGATCTCCATGTCATTGACTCTGTTACTCAATACAACACATGAGTAGGAAACAAAGAGCATTTCCAACGTTATAAAATAAAAGGCTAATTTCTGCCAAGCACTGCAGGTGGGTCTCATCTCAGTTACTTTTTGACATCCCTAGCACAGATGCCTACATATAGTCACCTTATACAACTGTCACTGTCACTGGAGTTAATTAGTGTCTTCTAGGACACTGTTCATCTCATCCAGAAGGATGAGACCCTGAAAGTGCCTACTTCTCACCACAGTCAACAAGAGGAGCCAAGGGTGACCAGCTTAGCTGTAGACATGTGCATGTGGCCACATAAACCTCCTGCACAGAGTTACATCTCCCTAAAAAGCTGGGATATCTGACGAGAGCCCTGGGAGCTTGCACGAACTGATCCTTGACACCAGCTGCTGCCCCAGCCCTTAGCTGAGGGTTATTACACTGGGAAGGAGCAGCAGAAGCAAAAACGTGCCTTTATCCCAATAGCTGCACTTCAGGTTTGATGTGTTACCCAGCGTAGTGAGAACTGGTGCGCAGTAGCTGAGACATGAATGCCTTCCTCTGCTTCTTCACAGGAGTACCCTGACATCCTGCCCGCAGACATGCCTGTGCTTCTTTCTGAAGACAAAAGGTTTGGTATGAAAATGGACTGCTGTTCTTCTTTTCCAGGGGGCTTCAGGTAAGCTGTTGTTACGAATTCACTGCTGTCATACCAAGCAGATCCCACCACATGCTAGTTTGAAACATTTTTGGGCAGAGGTTGCTGTGGGTAACTGTCCCCCGTGTGGGAACAGAAAACGTCTTCTGTGCAAAAGCTGTTCCCTCACTGACACAGTTTTTTCTGCCGGCATGTACAAGCACTTCTGTAGGCACAATTTATCAGAGGCCCTTCTATTAAAAAAAAAGGGGCTTTTAATTCAATAGAGATGCTTTTAACCGACTTTTTACTGCTGCTTATTTATGTGAACTTCCTGTTGATCTCCTTGAGGATTTTGCCTGTCTAAGGAATTTCAGCAGGACCCAGTGCTGGGGTGCACAGCAGAAACTCTTTGTCCCTTTGCTGGAATATTATCAGTTGATCTGAATACCCTCTTGTGAAATTGTTTATTTATAATATTCATCTCAGAGCATTTACACTCCACTGATGACTTGAAATTTAAGCAGTTATTTATAATCACGTTAAATAAGACCACATTTCTATTCCGCTCAGAAGTTAAGTTAGTTATCAGATTACATGTCTGTTTCATTCCTTTTATCTCTGATACAATGCGTTGCTCTCAACAACAGCATCAAATGAACTTAGATGTCCAACTATAAATCATGCACATGTCGAAACAATAACGCTGAAAGGATTATCATCACCCTCTGTAATTACAATAATGGAAAACAGATACTGAAAGGACATTTTTCTGATCCTCGGAAAATCCCTGAAGAGGTCAATTTACTTTTCTTTGGGGAATATTTAACACAAGGAAAGTTATTGGTTTATACGTCTGTTGAAAGAACTGAACTTATAATAAGCACAATGTCACAATATAAATTTAAAGTATATTTTATTGCACTGTTATGGTGGGGGTCTCCAGATGGTCCTGATATACACAGTTTTATAAGGAAGTGCTTTTTTTGACTGAGAACACTGATCACTGTCTGATGAAATGCTCTGTCAAAGCTGAGGCGCACTACTGTTTGTGGGAACCTGTTGCAAGTAGCAGGGGAGAATATCATCCAACAAGACCTAACTGGCATCTGGTTTTGGAGCCAGGTTGTAGTGGAACTGGATGTGGTACTTTGCTGGAGGTTTTGGAAGAGGAGAATTTCTTGTATGCTCTTTGACCAAGTCTATTCAAGAATGGATCTATGTGGTATAATAAAAGAAAATAAACGCTAAGAAAAAGAAACCCCTACACACCATTAATTTCTTTTATTGTAAGAAGCATGCATCCAACTCTTAAGTCCTGAATTTGCAGCTTTCAAGTCTACATTGAGTCATATATTTTAGGACTTGAATAAGTCTCAGTGAATGCATAGGCTCTTCTCATCTTCTTCATGGTGGCTAATTCAGTCCAGCAGAATTAGATTTCTTAGTCTTATTTTTGAAAGCAAAAGTTGACTACTGTAACAGATGAATTCCACATCTCTTACTCTTTGCCTATACTGTTGTTTCCCTGCCATCCAGCAAACCATTTTTTAGCTAATGCTAGTCTGAACATGGCCATACTAACAGTTGTGTCAGCACAACTGAGGGTGCAATAACCTTCAGCTTGGGTACTGTTGTGACAGGACAGGAGCTCAGATCCATATTTAAATAACCAGACTTTGCCCATCCAGCACATTTTGACTTTATCAGGGTAGGGTGTACTCAGATGGGCAATTTAGCTGTCAGCTGAGGGAACAGCAACCTCTAGCAGGCAGAAGCAGTAACCTCTTCCACTGGCACGGCCAGAGCTAGAAGTCCACAGCCTAAGCCACAAGGTTTTGGTTGCATGAGTAGCTCACTTGCTGCTTAAAGAAGAAGGCTACAACAGAACCACACAAAAATGTTCAAATGAGAGTTGTTATCCATCTACATGGCTGTTTGCAACAAAAAAATCTTCTCTGGTCACTCTTGCCAGCAGTACTCTCTAGCACATTCCAACAGCTTTGCCCACTGGCATCTACAGTGGAGGGCACAGTTCTGGTCTCTGCATTTCCAGATGGACACAAAGAGTTGAGGCAAGGCCAATAAAAGCAATACATGGGATAAAACAGATGCCTTATGAAGAAGCACTGTCAGAGCAGCTTACTGGGCCACATTGGGTCTAATTCCGTAAGGCATGGTTTGTATTTATGCTCTTAGAATAACAGCTCACAGAAACAATTGAGATTGTGAATATCCTCAAAACAAATGCTTTAATGTAGAGTTGTCCAGCAGAGCTGCTTTGTAACAAATTCCACCTGAATTTCTCCCTCAGCAAGCCCACCTCACCCTCCAGCGTCACTGCCACGTTCTTGGGGAAGCAGCACACACCACTGCTTGTGGTTAGGAAAGAGCTCCCTCTGTTTGAAGAGAGGGCTTGCTTTCTCTACTTACTAGATGGCTACTTGTTTGTCTCCTGGTAGAGCCGGTGAAAGCTCTTGCGAAATGTGTGGGTTGCCAGAAGAAAACATTGCTCTGTCTTGTTTACAGAACACGAGCTCCCTTAAAACAAACCCATAATGGTTAAAGTGAGTACCTTGTGTCCTTCTTCAAAGGATGGCCAGCACATGGATGTTCTACCGAGGCCACAGGCTGAACACTGCTTTTGAGAGACATAATTCAGTCTTTGCTTCTCACTTGGTTATGGGAAGAATAAATTGTACGAGCCTTTTTCCTAGACTGGATTGTTCCCTTTCGGATGTGTTAGAGGAGTTAATGATGAAACGTAGTCCTGCAAAGCCAAGGTACTGACTGTGCCTTGTCCATGCACAATTGTCACTATGAAAAGGATTTATGGGCCCAGTGAAGTTACATCTACAAATCTAGGCCAAATATGGTAGTAAAGTGGCCTGAATATAAGCTGGAGAAGCTAACATTTGTAAGTCCATCCCTGAATGCAGGTCCTGATTCCTTTCTTCTGTCTTCTAATGACCTGATATGTCCTCTGGGACTATCCATTTTCAAAATTTGAATGTGTTATCAGAGATTGGGATTCATCTTCTCTAATTTTAGGGATCTACAAAGTAAGTGTGTATATCTGAGCTCGTCACTGAGACTCCTTTCACAGTCAAGAGAGATCTCTTCAGCATAGTCAGTAGAGTCTAGGATCAGGTGAAACATGCCCCAGACTGCCACTGATAAACTAACTGGGTCTCAGATGACTATAAGGGGTGATTTTCTGACTAGCTCAGATGTAGACACCTACACTGTAGTCCCCTGAAATTAGGAAAGATGAATCCTACTGAAGGAAGTGAGTATGAGCAGATCTTGAAAGACTGCACTTGTACTATAGATACTGAGCACCAGATGTCTTGATTTTTCCTTCCTTTACTGGACTATTGCAAAGGAACCTTACCCTAGATAAGAATTTCTCTGATGTAGGACTTCTCAGCAGCGATTCCCTCTTGTCAACGTAACAAAAGTTCCTGTTGGAGAGCCTGGGGCACTATTGTAAGAGCTGACATATATGGGCTGGTGGAACAGTCCATCATGCCCTCATCGGTAGGAGAGAATCACTGCATAATTAGTCCTAGATCTAGGAGAGTCATGAATTACCTTGACAGCCAGTTCTCCTGAGTGAGAAAGCAGATCACCTGAGTATGGTCATGTAGGAGATCTTCACAAGGACCGGAAACTTGCCCTTCAAGTTAATAATATTTTGCTTAAATTCTCTGAAGGCCTATATAGACACAACATCCTTGGGCACTTTCCCTGTACTTGCTTGTGCCCCCACAAATACAAACAGGACCTTAGCAAAGAGCTTCTTACCAGCTCTCAGACCTCCCAGTCACCTCCCAGACCTCCACCTACTCATTTCCTTAATGGCACCTTTCAGCAGTTCTTACCACACCACCGAAGGAGCAGGTGCTAATTCTAATTCTAAATAAATATTTCCTGTGTCCTTTACGGTCAAATATAAACCATAGTATCCTTCTTCAAATTTTCTGCCATCCCGTCTTGGGGAAACAGTGAGAGTTCACATTGTCTTTTTGCATTCTCCCTACTAGATAAATCACTGTTACTGCAATATGCACCTATATCCCACACTGCTCTCACCATAATTAGAGTGAAGGCTGACTAAGAGCAGAGCTGGTCTTTGTGTTCAGGGTGCAGCATCATGGACCCAGGCTCCAGTTCTCATACTATGTAAAAAGATAATAGTCCAATATATACCTAGTTGCCATGAATCTTGTCTTTGAGATAGACTTTAAATCTGTGGTTGAGACAAGATTGAATATTGGCTGCCCTTCATCTCAGAACATTATTACATTAGGTACACTAGTCAGCTTGCAGCCATTCAAATGCATGTAAATATACAAACACAAAAATTGTTTACTCTCTGCTGCATCAGTCTTAACAGAGAAAGCCAATGTTCAGCATGCTATTTTCTGATCACTCCACCTTTGCTTCAGTAATACTCAGATGGTATACAGTGAGAGAAACATTATGGAATGCACACTGATATATCACCCCAACCCTAAACCTTAGAGTGCATCAGACAATATTACTCAGTCAAATTATACTCAGCTCAACACAAACATTTAAAATAGATGAACCTCAAAGAAGAAATGCTGCCCTCAGACATTTCAAAGGCATTTGCAAAAAAATACGACTCTGGATTTTAGAGGAGTTCTTGTTTTCATTACTCTGTGCTCAAGTATTGGCCAAGTATCAAAGCTCCTGAAAGCAGCAAGACAACTGGGGTATTCAAAAAAGGGAAAATAGCCCTCAAACTGTCCCTTGAAAGAAAGACTTTTTTTCTCTGAAGTTTTAGTCTCTCCTGCAAGGTTTCATTTTTACTATATTTTAAAATCAATCTGCAGTGATTCTTTAATTACACTGTTATCAATATAGCAACAGTATATCCTTAAAGCATTATAAATTCATACTGAAATGAATCTGCCTAGACCCCAGGGTTCAGACTACCATCTGCAGTCTCAACATACAACGCTCCTTTGTTTTGCCCTTCTAATTTAGCCTTTGGGAAGTCCTCTGTGACAGCCAAATCAAGTGGTTTCAGAGAGTGGCAATTCTTGCAGCTACTTTTCATCAATCATGTCTACTTTGTTCCCTTTTAAAACAAGTGCATTCAATTTTCACTTTAATTAAGAAGCTGAAAACATAAGATGAGGCATAAATAACACAAAGACTGTAGAAAATACATGTCACTAACAAAGTCAACCTATAGTTTCTACTGTCTTCAGAAATGAAATTGACTTTTCTGGGTGATTGAAACACTTTTTTAATAGCATCAAATGTTAACTACTGTATATTACAGTGATCCAAATTGAGTCATAGAAAACTTTGTCCTTATCATCAGTCAAATAAATAAACACAATAAAAATGCTACACCCTACTGTAAAGCTGTGCCAGTCTAATACTTACAGCTGTGGGACAGCTTTTTGTAATTCTTTTTTCCTCTCATATGAATACTTCGAAAGGAGGAAAAGTAGGATTTTATCAGTGGAGAAATTTTGTGTGACACTAAGGGAATATTTTAATTCTTTCATTTTGCAGGATTTCATCCTCTTGGTTATGCTTTCCCAGAATTTTGGAAGACTAGAAAGTTTCTTACTGAAATAAAAAGATATCAAAGAAGAAGCAATGGTGGAAATATGCCATCTTTTATATTTTTAATTGAAATGAAATAATCTTATTTTATTTTGGTGGCTGAGGTCTAGTGGGTCAGAGCCAGTAGCTCCTTCTGAGTCCCGTTTTCACCAGCTGCCTTATTTCTCTTTTGCTGTATGCATGCCTTTTACAAAGAGCTCTGCTGAACAACATGCTTCCAGTCTATTTATTTATAGATTAATGTATGGTGTGGCTGCCTGTGTCAACAAGGCACTGGAGTTGATGATTCAGGAGGTCCAATCCTGTGTCTTAGGTTTCGCAGATTTATAGCACCAGGCAAGAAAAGGTACTTATCCCAGTTTCAGGTATCCTGGCAACAATTAAGGAAACGGTAGTGTCAAAACCGGCAGTAACTTTCTGCTCCCCATAGGCAGATTATGAGTTACAGCAAAACCAATATTGCTTCTCTACGCACCCCCTCCACCCCAGTATTTTTTTGTAATCAACAGTCTCCCACAAGATTTCCTTTCCTTTTGTAATTTCTAGCTTGGGTGTTGATCTAAGCCTGGACAGCATAACCTAGGACATGTTGTACCTTTTTAGGACTCTGTAGAACAAGCCCACTACCTTAGGTGTTTTAGGGAAGAGGGCAGAGAAAGAGACTAAGTCAGCAGAGAAGGAGGGGAAAATTGGTTTGCTTGCTCCATTGTTAATGGAGGAAGCAGAAAGTGGCCAACCTGCTTTGCCGGGGAAGCACCAGCACACACTGATGGCAGGGTCAGGGGATGAATATTATTTCGCCAGGGAGTCTAGAAAGCCAATTACCTAAAGTCACTGGACAATGGAGAGTTAGAGGTGGATTAAAACAACAGATGACTTGGCTCTGAATGGCAAGTCTCCTCTACTAGCCTTGCTGTGCTAATTCCCTCACCTATAACTCAGAAGCAATAATAGGAATAATCATCTCACAGAGCTTTGTAGGCTTTTGCCAAGCATTATGTAAATGCAATTCATACCGCACTGACTTCAATGGTGCTATTTAATATGAATAAGCACATAAGAAGGAGGGCCACAGCAAGTGATGTCTGAACCTTAACAATGCAGACAGTAACTCTGCAAAGAAAAATGCAATGATCTCTTCAGTGTTTTCTCCTTCTTCATGCACAGACTGCAGATTTTCGACCAGGGGGTCCCAGTGAGTGGGGAGGGTGCTGCTGTGAGATCCATGCACCCCCTGCTCCACACCAGCTTTCCTCCCTGCAGTGCACAAGGGCGAGGTGGAGCCCTTGGCCACAGAGCCTCCTGCCTGCGGATTTCCTGCGCAGGCTCGGTGGGATGCGAAAGCCCTAAATGGCAGAAAATCACATCTATAAATTAAAGTTCTGGTTTTAATAACCAGAGTCAGGCAGATAGGAGTGTGTGTATGTATGTGTATTTGTGTAGAGGAGCTCCCTTTGCATAATGAAAGAAGCAAAAGTTACTCAGATGGTTAGGCTAGAAGAGTGCCAGTATATACTGGCAGCTGTGAGTGAATATCTGCTTTAGAGGTGTGACCCCTTGATGAAACAGTTAAAACCTTTCAAAATGTTATGTTTGAGATAATAATGTTTTCTTTTAGCTAATACAGTATGTTATAGAAATGAAATTGTGACAGAATCCTTCTGATAGTTAGCGAGGCCATCACACGTGTTATTTCATCACCCTGAGTACTGATGAAGCCTCTATGATTAAAACAAGAAGAGAAAGTAACGATATATCTGAGCAGATAAGAAGACCAAAACTTTGTTTGCAGAACTGAAAGATAAAGTCCAAGCACTGCAGTTTTTCAGAACTCTTTTTCCAGTTGTCTTGATAATTTCAAAGATGGAGTGAAACAGGAGTCAAAATTAATCTGCCCTGGAACAAAATACACCTTTGTTCAGGATCTCATGCAGCAAGATACGGTCAAATTTTGTCAATCACATCACCATCACATTTTACTGTGCCTGTTAAGAGCTCAGTTAAACCTGAGAAACCTTTACAAAGTGAAATTATTTTTATGGCTGCCTTGATTACACCCTGTTCCTAAGTCTGAACCATGTGCTCTCCCTCACCGCGGTACATGCTATAAACAGCTGCCTCCTGAGGGGAGAGAATAGGAAGTGGAAGAATGTTTCATCAGGCAATTAGTACTATTAAAACATGTATATATGTACATATATTTAAATGTTACAAAAACTTGCCAGGATACAGCATGGATCTGTGTCTGACACATAAACGTGAAAGTACGGCCTCGTTCTTTATTGCAAAGTATTTACACTGTAAAAATTGGTTAAACATGTTCTGCATCTATGCAGACTGAGGATGTTTCACAGCAACACACATGAAGCCAAGTGATTCTACAATGTACCAGAGTTGTTGCAAAAGTTTAGTTTTTGGTGCTATAATTATTCTGTAAGTTGGCCTGAAATATAGAAATATTTTATAAAGTCAAATTTTATTTACACAAACATACAAAACAAACAGGGAAACCTACTATTATCTGTGCTACCATAAAACATTTCAGAAATAAGGAGGATGATTTCTGAGAAACAAGGGATTGCAAAGACTTTCCTACTTCATTATAGAGTGTAAAGCTGTAGACGTTCAGCACTTTAATTTTAATTTCCACTCTGGTAAGTACTTCTCATCTTGAAAAGTTTAATTTTCATGGCAGTTTTGGAAGGCGAATACATATGGGCTTTCCGGATACAGTTTGCTTGCTTTTTCTGACAAACTATTATTGCATTTCCCAACACTCTCATTTTTTTTTCCTGTTTACAGTCACAGGGATCAGCTTTTTATAAGACTGTTACCCATAGGGAGGGAAAGAGCCAAGCAACTCTTGGAGTCCTCTTGCAAAACTAAAACCCCTCCTGAAGGTTTTGCCAATTATCAGAAAAACTAAAACCAAAATAATAAAAAGGAAGTGCTTAAACCCCCCCTCTACAGTTTGTATTTAAACAGCAATACGGGTTCTCCTATTTAAAAAACCCAAACAACTTTAGTTCCATTTGCCAGCTCATTTCAGGAAGGTGTTTTGAGTAACTGATAAACTTAGACCAACAAACTGAGTGACTAAAATCTTTGTCTCCTTGTGGCAGACTCGTAAGTTGGGAAGGTTTTATGTAGAAATATGAGAGAAAGATCACAGTGATTGTCCTCCATCCTGAATTTAGCTGGGATCTCCCAACAGACCTAGAAATAGGTTTGAAGTAGTTGTTGAAGAGTGTAGATAAAAATCTATATTTTAAAGCATGGCTTAAAGATCCCACGGCATGGCTATGAGATCTGCTGAACGACTCCAGGTGTCAGTGCAAAGCCATGTTCTTCAGTATGTTTATCTGTGCAGATGCATACTCACACATGCTGCATATTCATATATATATTTCCTGCCTTGTGTAGCCTTAAGTGGCTCCAAGTATGTAGTTCAGACCACATTCAGCCCCTTCCTGCTCTCCAGGCTAAGTACTCAATGATGGCGTTCTCCTGCCAGGCACAAATGAACCAGCAGATTTTAAGCAGAAGGACCTGTGCCTGTTGGGGACCCAAGGCACGGAGCTGTCTGGCCATAGGGGCTGATTGTAACTTGGCACTAGCTACAACTCTTTTGACTGTACATCTTGAGGATCCTTAGGGAGGTGGTCAGATTTTCATTACCAGGGGAGGCTGAAGCATATACACAAAACCAGACTCAAAGATGTTCTCTGAGTCAATGGCAGAAAAGAATGAGCCCGCATCACTATGCTCTTGCCCTACCGTCTTCCCTGCACTTACTGAAACCAGTTACAGCTGGACAGCCGATGGCTTGCAGAGCAGCACAGAGCACTGTGCAGTTTTTGTTTTCCGTGAAGAACCTGAAGAGTTCCTCTGACAGCGTCTAGAAGCATCCTCTCTTTTCTTAAAAGTTTCTTAACTTCCAGAGCCTAAGATACAGCCCTCCTCATCTACCAGACTACCACAGGTTAATTGGCACTCACACAAATGACCACAGATGTTTGCAAGATGTTGTCGAGTCCCCTCTGAGACTATCATTACCTGCCTAGCGTCAGTGCAACACTGATATGTAATTTATTCCTTTGGAAGAACTCCATCACCATATAACAAAATAACATAAATCTCCCCACAAATGTCATTGCCTTGGGATAAGCCCAGCACTGAAAGGCTGGAGGGATTGCTTTACATCAACGGAGTTTGCAGCTTGGTCTTGCTGTGAGACAACGACTCTCAAAAGTGTTTTTCTGGCACCCTTGTTAGGACAGTGCCTCAGACATAGTGGATGGGAAACTAAACCGGTAAGCACTAATAGATGTTCACATGTGCAAGTACTATTTGCAGTGTAAATATGGACGAAAACGGACATTTTTATTCCCCGCCCCAGCCTACAGACAGCGGTTAGGAGACAACGCTCAGCGCTGTCCGTGACGTGGATGACGGAGCGGCCTCCCCTTGGACACCGTCATTTTAGCGTCTAGCCGAGAGGTGGCAGTACTCCTCCACCGTTCCGGGCCCAGGAGGTGCCTCATGCCACCGCAAGGCTCATCTCCGCAGCATCAGTACCATCAGCTCCTCCTCTGATTTATTTATATTTACAGCAGGGAGAAAAGAAATGTGCCGTATTTCTCCTGTGCTGGGAGGCTTCGCTTCAGCAGCCTGGGAGCTACCTTGGCTTTTGGCATCACGCAGCAACACGGTGCACCTCTGCTGCCTCCGCCGTGCAGTAGAGCCCACGGGGCTGCAGCAGGTCCCCAACTGTGGAGAAGGTTTTAATTTTGCTGAGGAGCACAGTTCTTGAAATGTCATAAACCGTGAACACACAGCTGGAGCAGTTTATGAACTGCAGAGAAACTCTGAGTATTTTAGCCCAAGTATTAATTCAAAGAGCATGCTTTGTTATTTCCTGTTTCATTGTTGTTTGTAAAATAGTTTAATGGGTAGTGAGCAGTAAACTGTTTAAAATCTGCTGTGCACATTGATGCGGTTTTATATTGCTAGAGAGGGAAGGATTTCACTGCTTTGGGTGTGAGGGAGAGAGGAAGATTATCCTGATAATGAAAACCACAACCAATGCATTTACTTTGGAACAGTTGTTTCAATTACATTACCATGTAGATATTTTAATCAGAAATAAAAGTGATAATCCCCAAATGCAGGCCTAACAACAATCGAAACAGCTGCATACTTTAAAAAAAAGGAAGCTTAGCTATTAGTAATGAGGTTTACATGCAGCCAAGGAGAGCATTTTCTGTAAAACAAAAGCGACCCCATTTACAATGTAAAAGGCAATGTTTATTAAGAGCTGGTAATGACCTAATTACAGAGTTGGTATGGATCACTACCTCAAAGCATCCAGGCTGTTATACCTATGAAATTTTCTTATGGATATTAAAACCATCTAGCACATAGCACAGGCAGGGTGAACAAGAGCAAAGGGACTGGCCTGCATCCATATGGCTAAACTCTCTTTACCTCTCCTCAACATAATGGACTCATCTATCCTGACTTTTGGGAGCAGTCCCTGCCTTGTGCTCTCCCTTGAACAGTGCCCAGGAATGCTAGCTGGCACAGGACAACCTAATAATATAGATATAGAAGGGAGTGTATTTACTACATGGTTTCCTGCATAGTGTAGCATGCTAGCAATGAATCAGCAGAGATGACTGTGCAAACAGTACCCATGTCTATGCATTGGCCCTGTTTGGTTTACTAGTATGGGCATAGCCAAAGAAGCTATATGCGAGCTGCAAGTCCCTACCCACTAACCAGACAACACCGGTATAGGAGTCCCATTGTGCCTGGCAAAGTTGCTGTCCCGGGCTAGGCTATTGCAACATGCACTCTCATGTAGCTGGTTCTGTATACTCTTCACTAAGCTTCCTCTGGAAAGCTGAAAGCATTTAAAAAACCCTTTCCTACTCAGGATCTTTTTTTGGACCTCACAGCAAGATCTGTGACTTCTCAATACACCATGGCTGGCTTGAATCAAATTTTGAGCACATTTCTGGTGCTTCTCCATGAAAGCACTGCCTCTCTTCCTTGTGGCTTTCACGATTTACCTTGGTGTCAGATAGATCAGAATCAGTTCCTAAGCCTGGTTTCAAAACAAACAAAAGGCAATAAGACCTCCAGCACTTGCAGAAGGCCAAATACTGAAAGGAAAACTCACAAGAAGAGATCCTCATGTAGCCTGAAAGTCCTCTGATGTCAGTGGAGGAAACATAAACGCTTTAGAGAAGAGTTACAGGGAGTCCTTGTCAAAGTGCCCGTGTACCTTACAAGATAACAAGGTATCTTGGCAAAAGGAACCCTTTGAGCTAAATAGCAAAACCAAAAAGGGTGATTCTAGTGTTTTGGAGAGGCACAGCTAAAAGGTTTTTCTTCAGCTTCTAAAGTATTCAGCCTTCAAAGATGGTAGCAAAACTTATTTTATTATCTTTCTAGAAAGAAAATGATGGAAAAGGCTTTGATAGCCAGGCTTCAAAGTATAAATGGGGTTATGTGAAGAACTACAGTTATCCTTGTTCAGTTTCTATACCTATACCTTTACTGAAAAACTTGAGGCATTGACAAAGGGGAAAAGGAGTCTTCTCACAGGAGCCAGGAGCAGCGAGGTGACTTCCCCGGGTTGGCAACAGATAAGTCTCCGGACTAGACACATGAGGGGCTCTGGGTTCTGATTCAGCATCAGCACTGACCTGCCAAATGGCCATGAGTGAACCACCTTCTTGCTATTTGTTGGTCTTGGCTGTTTAAAATGCAAGCTCTTGGAGCAGGAACTGTCATTCTTCCTTCCATCTGTTGTGGTGGGGTCCGGGCTTCAGCTGAGGCGTGCAAGTGCTAAGGTAATGCAGACCACAGCACTAGTAGTCATAGAAGCCTCGTCAGCAATCCCAAACCTTCTCCTGTATGAGGCAAGATCCACTGGGACCATGAGCTTATGGCTTGTGTGGTCAGGTGCTTGAGACTCTTGGGGCTGACGGGACACTGTGAGTTCTCTTTGCTCTGCATGGTCTTCTGTAATAACTTAGAGCCTGAAAAAATACACTGAAAGACATTATTTTGAAATCAGAGATGACTTTCATGTGTACAACACCTCTGAAAAATCAGACCCTTAACCTCCTTTTGTCTCTGATCTTCATCTCCAGAATGGCAGTCAGACCTTCATAAATGACTGTGATCATTGAGCTACCGCAGTGAGGGGAACATACAACTACTCAGAAAGGAAAGAATAAAAAGCCTCTTTCATCTGTATTTCTGCCAATGTTTTTAAAGTGAAGCTCATGAGTGTACAACTGTTACCCAGGAGGAGTATGCTTGGGGTAGGATTATCAAAGGTGTTAAGTGATATTCTAATTTTGCACTCTTCGAAAGCATTAGCAATTTTACCCCCAGCTTCACTGGGAGCAGAATCAAATAATTGCAAAAATGCTTTCTATAAATGCTACATTGCTTTTCCTTTTTGAGAGTGAACTCTCACCTCTTGCCAACAGGGTTTTAGGTTAGGTCCTTGCACTTTTAAGAGGCTGTTTTATTAATTTCTTGCATAGAGACAACCCATCAGTATACCACTGACTCCTTATGAATGGCGTTTGGAATGGCCAAGCAGGTTACACAGCATCAAGGTCCTACCAGCTACCAAATAAACATTGCAGGCAAAACATTTCTCCTTTTTACAAAACCTTAAACTGAAGTTAAGTGTGTGAATTCAGGGAAGTTTCTCAAGATTTGTAACCATTCTAAATAAGGTAAAAATTTATCCACAGACTTGTTAAAAAAGGCCAGTAACAAACTTCCCTTCGAGGTTTACTCACAAACTTTCTAGTACTTACTGCTTCTCTCTGGGCCAAAAATGCTCTGAGGACCAACTGTCTCTTCTGTGGCTTTTGCAACTTTTGCTCTCATTCAAGCCAGAAACACAGAAAGCTGTAGCAGCTAATTAACTAATATAACCCCAAGCCATAATTAGAGTTGAGGCCAAAGCCACACCCTTGAACTTTACTGGTGTGTAGAGGCTGCTATAAGTAAGACGCTTAATAAGATTTTCTTTTGTAAAAGAAAGTTTGGAAAGGAAAGGCCAGAGCTGTGTTTGTGGTGCTAAGGAGATGCTAAATAAATGCCTGGAGAAGAGCCTTCACTTGCTCCCAATGGATTAACAAGGCAAGAGACGCTAGAGTGGAATTGCATTTATGGGGGATGGCACCATAGTTCTCCTCATGGGACCAATATCTCGGATTCAGGCTTACAGGGGCCATAAGTCTACAAGTGTCTAGACAGGATTCAATTGCTCTCAAATCCACACACACTCTTCTGTTTAGGCTCATAGGAGGTCAATCTGCCCACTTGGATATTCTTAGCTTACGTGTCTCAATGCTAAAAATGATCAACTGGAGCAGAACAGCGATTCAAAGTAGAAGAGAGAGGTGTCCAAGCTTCCTTAAAGAGTCAGTAGAGAGTCCTCAGTATCACTGAAGTGTGATTCAGATACTCTGCATATGGAAAGCACAACCTCCTAAAGCTAGTGAATTGTAAATGTTTCTCAGAAGAGTGGACTACAGCAGAAAAGTGTCTTCCCTCTCTGGAGCTCAGATTGCCGTTTGTGGGCTGCACTTCTCCAACTGTTGAGAATTTGGCTGGGGTTAAATACCTACTAAAGGAGAGCTCGTTCTTCAGAAGCATAGCTGCTGGGGACACGGTGGTGGTGACGGGACTCCTGAGTGGCAGAGTATCTTCAACAGGAAGGGGTACCTGTTGACTCTGCCAGCCAAAGTCTCATAACTCCTAGAAAAGACTACCTAACCCAAAAGAGTACTCAAAAGGTCAAAGCTTGCTCTGTGGTTCTTTAGTGCAGCCCAAAGAGACCTTTAAATTCAAACCAAATATTTTAAACCACTTATGTACATATTTACAAATCAAGGGACAATTATTCTGTTTCATTGCCTAACCTTCATTAAGGTTGGGCAATGAAACATACACGCAAGCAGGACCTGTCCTCTAGCATCAGTCACTTTTAGTCAGCATTAATATTATTTTTACAATGACATGGACTCATGAAATGGGCTTTCCTGACATAGTCAGGAAGAGTAACTCAGCTATGGCAATAGTTGCATCTATTTTTTATGACTGTGGTTTGCAGAAAGACAGTATAAATAATGATGTCAATGCTTTTCACCTTAAATCTCTGCAGGTATAGGATACCACAGCCTTTACACAGAAGGGCTACAAGACATTGTCTTGCCATCATAAGGCGCAGCAGAGATGGCCCCAGACCAAGTAAGCCATGACGTAGGGGTGCTTTGTCAGCATTCTCTCCCTGGGCCCCTTTCCCTCATTCTCCCTGTGACAAGGTGAAATTCTCTGTTCAAACTTGGAATGACATGGACTGACACCTCTCTCCTACCCCCTCCTCACAAAGATTGATTTCTCCTCAACTTGTTTAGAATGAGACCAGGGCCACCTGTGCATGAGCTGTCAGGAAATGTGGTGCTTTCATTTAAACAGCAGGCAGCTATCAAAACATCAATAAGAGAGGCTATCAGGCTTAATAATGGCATGCATTAAAAGTAAAATAACTCTCTGAGGTCCAGTAATGTTGCTTTTACCATTTGTCAGGTGTATAATCACTCTGGAGAATAAGAATAGTGAGGTCTTTGTAAAATCATGAATCAACATTCCCAACAATTCAACTGCTGTGAGTAGGTCAGGTCAATACCCTCATGTCTCAAAAAACTACTTAAGCCCTCCTGTCTCCTGAGACCATTACATCAATAGATACCTCCAGTACTACTGAAAATGACAGTTTGCAATGTAATACCGGGAGATCCCCTTTAATAGCTCCGCTATATTAACAGCTGTTGGGCTCTACTCTGGGTGTTTGTCCTTGTTTCCGAAACCATGCCATATATAATCCCCTGGTCTTATGTGAGAAAAGCTTTTATCGTTTTCATCCTTTTTTATTTTTTGAACATGATTATTTTTTCCTTTTTTATTTTTTGAACATGAACAATGGAATAAAGCAGGTAATTCTTAAGAAAGGAAAACCAAAGTAGCAATCCTGAAATGGCTAAATATATTGTTTCCAAGAATTTAAGAGAGTTTGGTTAGTATACAAAGCTATGCACTTTTCATTCACTGAGGTTTTTTTTCAGCTTTGCCATCTTTATATCAATTAAGATCCTGAATCCACTGTAGTTCATGGCAAAATCTATTTGACTTCACTAGAACTAGATTTTACCTGCAGAGTTTATATAATGATTTGTGTTCCCACACCTTGTAGTGCCATGGTCTTTTGTTGTACTTTTCATTTGCCACCTCAGAAAAGGCAACTCCTCTCTTCTCTGCGTTAAACCTTCCTTTATGTCTTTTATATAGGTTGTTAAAATGAAACAATGAGTGTTGGCAATGACTGAAATATTACTGCCTCAAATTCCCCAAGAGACAGTGGGAAAAGACAAACAGAATGAAATTTTTTTTTTTTCAGTATTTTTTCTTTAAATAGTCTCCCTTTCCAATAACCCAAGCACTGCTCTGAATGTCTTTGACACCTCTCTGACCACAAGACAACTACACTGTAGCTAGTCCTGAAGTATATACGCAGTGACTACCTGCCTAGCTCGCCTGGCCAGAAAGTCCAACACTTGACTTTTGCCTGATCACCTCTCCATGGGTGAGGAGCAGTGCGAACTTGGTCCCTCCTCTGCTAAACTGGCAGTTTTTCATGAAAACTCTAGGTATTTAGTTATCTTTGAGCCTTCTACCGCTTTTTAAGTTTTGGTTGGAATTAACTGGTGTGTGGGACAGCTTCAAAGTGATAAATTCACCAAATTGAAATCATTCTGGTGTAATGCAAAAAATGGGTATCTTTCATCCTACTTAACCCAGTGGAGAGCACTTGAAGGAGTCATAGAGAATGTGTGGTAACATGGGGCATCAGAAGGCTTGCTGTGATCAAATAAAACACCTGCTTTCTGACGTACATCTCAGGCCCCTGTAAAAGTAAGAAGGACAAGCTACATTTCAGCTGCCTTTCTTATGACGCTACCATTGGACATCTTGTCTTATGATTTAAGCCAGCAGAAGTAAGTATAATCTTGGATGAAGGTATTTCTAGTGATTCTGTATCTTAGCTAGTAAGTATACAGGAGAGTTCCTAAGTGGGTGATGAAAAAATAAAAATGGGTTGGAAATATCATAGCCCATGAAGAAGAGGGCTTCATCCATCTCCAATTTCCTTGAATGCTCAAATATTGAAACTTTCCATGTATGAATATATTTTTAGTGCTGTCCAGCATGGAAACACAATTTTACTAGAAGTTCATTGTATGAAAAATCACTCTGCCTAGTTCAGAAAGGTGGAGTTAAAAAGGAAATATATGAGAATGGAGTTTGACTGATATCTCTTTACTGAATTTATGTTCATAACAACTTTGTTCTCTTCCTGACCTCTTGTTTCAGTTATTTATTTCTGATGTTAAAAGTTCAGGCTGCAAAGTCTCCATACGAGCTGTAACCAGTTTTCTGAATGGCGAAAGAGAACAACAAGATTTTGTAGCAACTGAGAAGCATCTTAGCCCTTGCTGGTGAAAAATGTAAGCTATAGAAAGTCCTTTTCATCTTTTAGCAAGGGTCCATTATTTCTGTATATCTCTTTTCTGTGCCTTATGAAAAGGTTTGTGCAGTAAAGAATGACTGACTATGTAGTAGTTCTTTCTTCTTTTGCCAAGCTCTTTTTAGCTTTGGCAGCAATTCTATTTTCCCTGTCATCATCTAATGTCTATTTATTTTACATTGCTACGAAGCCAGTGCAATTCCCTCATAAATCCCAGGTTGTGAAGATGAAGAAACAATTCAATTCCTTTTATTAAAATTCTCCAGTGTCCTCTTTCTGATTCCTACCATCTAATTAGGTTCGGAAAGGTCATCAGTTTGAAAAACTCTTGGAAAAGAATCAATTGAATTAAGAGATCAGAGGTTGCCAAATGCCGTGCATTTCTGAGCTCTGAAATACCTGATCAATCTTGGTTGTCACAGGTGCCACAAGAATGCTTGTCACTAATTGTTGATCTAACTAGCGTCATAACCTCACTCCCTTTCTCTCACCTCCGCCCTCCTGTCCTCCCTTGCTCTCATGTGCACACACATGTGTGCTCCCCGCCCTCCCTGCCCCCTTTAAACTCCGAGGAAAGTGAAGATATTACTCTTGCTTTGCATGTTGCTCGAACAATTCAATATTCCCCACAGCTGCCTAAAATGAAGGTGACATGAATAATGGCAATGGGAAGCTCCGTTGACTTAATGCAGTAGAGTCCTGAACGTAAAGTTGTGAACATTAAATGGCATCATGTTGGGATAATCTACAACTATATTATGGTAATCAGAGAAATGTCTGATTTTTTCATTTTGTAGCCAGTTACAAATACTAGAATTTTTTAAATTATTGCCCTCCCAGTGTGTGCAGAGAGAAAGTAATCTTCTGGATCATATTCCTTCTCATAGTACAATAACAGATCCCTCATGTCCCATAGATGTAAGTCCTGGCTTCAATTTTAGGTACAATTTTTAGAAGCAGACAGCCTCAGAGGATGCTGTGGTGTTTTCTGAGCTTGCATGGTGTAGACACTGCTTTACAGCTACTTGGTCACTAATAAGCTCACTGTTAATGTGCTCTGACACTGAACTTGGAGTTGCAAATTGGCAGGCAGATTTCAAAGATATTGCACAACAAAAGTGAGAGATTAGAAGTACTGCGTTGCAATGACAGCAGAAGAAATGCATCATCCTGGAGCACTTAGAAGTTTATGCCCTGTATACAGAAGTCAAGCTCTTCTCCAGAAGTAATCCCACCATCATGCCTCTCCCTGCACCTAAAGCCGTGCATGGATGGCTGATAGACTTGTTCTGTCATCTCACCCACATCAGAGGGTTGCACAAAAATCAGCAAATCTGGTCTGCTGAATTTTGTGAGTAATAAACCTCCTGTGAACACAGCTTTCCAACACACAATGTAAAGAGATTGCAATGGGGCTGAATTCATCTTCCATTGATATTTTTTAATATTTCACTTTTTTTTGATCTGTGAAGAGTGAAATGGTGTTTCTTTTTCCCTACCATTATTTCCTCCAGCTCCATTTTGAGTTCCTAACTAGGAGGTAACATGTTATATCATCACAAAATGATCATGATATGCACAGAAATTAGGATGTTGGAGTGTATGTCATTTGTAGTATGGTTTAGGTTCTACTGATGATAAAAATCATAATGTTAAACATTTTATTTTTGTAGTTTTTATTTTAGGGTGCCTAGAAGGCATGGAGGTTCTCCATTTAACAGCCATTGTCCTGCTATTGTGCTTCTTGAGCCCTGAATTTCAATTCCATTGAAATATATGGCTTATGTGTTTTACATTGCATTTCAGGGTTAAAAACTGTGCTAACAGGGCTGAAAATCTGAAATATATGAGGTTTTAATATTTTGCTGCATCTTCTTAACCAGAAAAAAAATGCTGAACTCTTCATGCCCTCCTTGTACTAATGCATCATTTAGGAGGACATTAAAAACACATGAGGCCACTCAAGAGGAGGTTAGGAAGACATCTTTAAATACAACTGAAATTTATGAATAATTAATTAAAACATGTAAAGAGAGAGCAATTAAAAATTCTATATTTTGAATCTATATATTTAAAAAAAATGTGACACATAAGAAGGTGTCTAAGAGATTCACTACAGCATGAGATAAAATCTTCACCAGTTACATGCAGAGAGGTATATTTTGCCTTTCCATATACTGACAGAATAACACTGGAGAAGTGAACTGAGACCAAATGCAAGGGTGTGTGCATGGGCACACCTGACCCCCAAATACCCAGTGCGGGAAGTTGATGGGGAGCTGCATGTGAGAACATGAGCACTGGCTTTTGCCCTTTGCTTGCCTGCTGTCACTTTAGAGCTCTCTTTGTTTTATGTCTGGCACAAGTTTAATATATGCCTTGCCTTTAAAAAAACACTAACCGACCTTATCTTTCTTATTGTGCTGGTATTTAGCAACTAACATCAAATGGATCGGATGCTGTACTCTTCATAGAATGAGAAGAAAATTTATCAGGCACTCAGATTATCTCTTGACAGAGAAGTGTTAAACAGGTCTCTTCCAATACAAATGCAGCAGTCGGTAATACATGTTCAGTGCCTATGAAAACCGGCCCATGCTCTTGCAGCTAGACGGAGCAGTTATTAGAAACTCCTGGGAATACAAACGAAACTGTATTTCTGAACTTTCCGCCTTTCTAACAATTAAAGAACTAAGGAAAAAGCAATCAAATTTACGAGGCCTGAAAAAAATATTTAAGATTATCTACCTCATAAAATGAACTTTTAAACCTGAAGTCATATTTCTTCAAGCGTAATACTTTAGTTTATCTTTGATCATTATAAATTATCCTCTGTAAAGAGCAGTGGTTGGGAAAGTAGTTGGCAGTACATACCATTGGAGTTCATTCTGCTTTATTTATTGAAAAATACTAAAAAGTAAAACACTAAAGTACTTCACATTAAAATGGTATGAACCCACCAAGATAACTGCTTATAACTGTCTGTGTAAAATTATGGTCAGAGTAACCACCTCTGGCTCCAGAATAAACTTTCCATGTATGTCAGAGCCAAATGCATTTGCTTACTCATATTTTCACTTGAATGATTTTTTTTTTCCTTTTTTTTTCATATACATGAAAACCTTTAAAGGAGACGAATGGAGAAAGGCATCAAATACCTGTCACCTTAGGAGATGAAGCAGCATAACAACAACGAAACCAGACAAGTCTCACTGAACAGTTCATTCTTCTCCTTCACTGACACCAGTAGCATGTGAATGCACACATAATTACACAGCGCAGATTAATTCCCAAGAGAGATTTCATTCCTCCCAGAAAATTGTTTTCCAGTGCCAAGACCTCAGTCCTCCAATAATGGGATCGTAATAACTGGATATTGGTATGCATTCCTGCTGTACCGAGTCTTACACCACCAGGTTTTGCAGTGGAGTCCTGACCTACTGGCAGCCAGGACAGAGCTGTTCACTGGAGGCCAAATTCTCATTTTGTAGTATTTGACTACCTTTCAGTATAGTATATTAATATTATTGTTTATAATATTAAATAATTCACAGGTAAGTAGCTACTTATTGTGTAGCCAGAGCAAAGCTCTTGCATTTTGACTGTCACAGTAGATTTCATCCCTTGCTAAAAAACATAGTTAGGAAAATCACTAATTTTTTAATTTCTGGCCATTTTTCTCTACGAACACATCTGTGGCTTGGTCTGGGGCACTGTTACCTCCAGACTTTGGCAAAATTTCCAGAGGGTCTGAAGCTGTTGGCCCTTCAAGACTGACTCACAGCAAAGGGCCAGCTTATTCACACACAACAGTGTGCAGGATGCAACGGGGGAGTTGGGAGCTGCTGTCCTGCCAGGCACCGAGGGTGGTGGATCCATGAAAGGAGGGGCTTCCCTGACTTATGGAGGTTTGGGAGGAGTTGGGATCTGCTGCCATTGTGGAAGCAAGATGCCATCATGGGTTGATCTTTCTTGTCTGCATCTTGCCTTGTTCTCCTGCTCCAGTGAGGCAACAGCTTTTGCCAGCTTCAGAAGCGTAGCTGCTCCTTCCCTCTCACTTCATGCTCTGCCCAGAGCTTCCAAGTCATACAGCTGGGACAGAAGTGAGTAGCACTGAAGGGTGCCTGAAATCGCTGTTTGAGACGGGACATAGTTCTGGGAAGACACACCTACTCCTGCATCCCACATTTGCTTTGGTAACTACTGAGGGAATGAACCTGGGTGGCCTCACATTAGTACTTAGGCTCACTTTATTGGTTTACTTGTCCATCCCTAAAGCTTTGCAGCTGGTCTTTAAATTTTTGGAAATGATATTATAAATATTAGAAATAACTGAATTCACAGGCTCTTGCAGCATTTTCACTGTAGTATGATTTATTTTTAAATCACTCATCTCCTTGCTTATCTATCTGGCTACCCCTCACTGAAGGGAGCTTCCAGGATCTGAGATGACCTATGCTTTGGTGCTCTGAAGGACCTTTCCAGAATCAGTAGGGTTCACCAACTGCAGCTACATTTGGATGCTTGATGTCAGAGCCTATGAGCCAGGCTTTGTTTTGAGCTGGATTGGGTGTTTTTGGAAAATATGTGTCCAAGTGTGGTAAGAAGAACAAGCAGTTCTGACAGCCATGATGTTGGACCCATTGGGAAGTTCTTTTCTTGCAAACCTTTGCAAATCTCCAGGCTGACACAGAAGAGTTCATGCCTTAGAGCCTTCCAGGGTTTAAGCACAGACTTCTCTATTTGCAAAGAGCCAGGGCAGACATTGTTTGGATTTCATTAGAAACTCATCAGACATGCTGGATCTGAAATCACTGCTGCCCTTGGCCAGCTGGAAAATACCCGCTTGTTGCAAGGAAATTCTAACCCACTAATTATCCTAAAAAATTCATGTAGGAACTTTCTTGACCCATTTTTTTTTCCTGTTCCTTTTTTTCCCCTTGAAGACATGGATCAATTATTTTCTTAGAAAAATTTAGCTGATTTCAATGTCATCTTTTTGGAGGCTTAATCATCACAAAAAGTACAGTGCTAAGTCATGTAGCATAGCTGCCACAGATTAACAACAAAATACTGTTCTGAGAGCCTTTATGGTAGGGAGAAGCATATGAGTTTTGAAAAAAACAAGGGGTAACCAAACTATTCCTCATTTTCAAATCTGAACCTGAATCAAACTTTTAGAATATGAAATATTCAGTTTAGCTATATTATTCACTATTTCTCATTTTCACATGCATCTGCACTTTTGGTTTCCAGCTAAGACAGAAACCAAGGGAAGCCAAAATACCTAGACAGGAACAGATAAAAGCCAAAATACCGAGACGGGAACAGAGAAAGGCCAAAATATTAACCAGAAACAGGAAGTACTGGACATCTCACAAGACAGCCTCCATATTCTTGTGAGATCTCCAGCCAGGGGTGCTGACCGAAGAAGTTCAAATTGTTTGGATAAGCTTTGAATAATTATCTAAATCTTTAGGTATTTAGTTGAAGCAAACTTAAAGTCTGAGTCTCTCACAATTTGCCTGTCACTTGAATAAATGGCCATTTCTCAGATATTAAGCCAAACTTGAAGTGGGAAGAAATTCAGCTAAAATACCAAAGAATGGCTTAATAGTAGATGCTCTCTATCTGCTTTCTAGAGTATTAGGGGAAATTGATTTGTCCAAATAGCAATTAATTCAGTAATTGCTGTATTTTGTTGTACAATTATTGCTTGGATGTTTTGGGGTTTCATTTTTCTTTAGTTTGGAGCTGGCTTTTGAGCAGCAAGCAGAAACAACAAGAGTTCAAAGAGGACCAATTCATCAGATGAGAATGGCCAAAGGGCTGATGGGTTTCCTCCTGCTCTTGCTGTCACTCACCTCCATATATCTGACCAGCGGATAGGGCAGCACAACACACCATAGTATAGTGCGTGCTAACTTAATGTTCTTTATTTGCCGCCTGCACAGAATGTAGTATTGGTTAGAACCAAAAAATTGGATCCCTGTCTGGTATCTGATTATTTGAGTGCCTACTATTACTATTACTATTACTATTACTATTACTATTACTATTGCTGCTGCTGCTGCTGCTGCTGCTGCTGCTGCTGCTGCTGCTGCTACTACTACTACTACTACAATTATTATTATATTTGCCAATACCTGTCTTGTAAAGAGAAGCCTCACTCCTTTCCTGCTCTTATCCTGTGATCTACATAGTACCTCTCCCTAGGTATGAAATGGGCATAATGTAAATAGTACTACTGCTGCGAAAAGGATCTTAAGAGGAGAAATAACTTTGGCAAAATTAAGTTTTAATTATGTTGAGTTTCTGGTGATTGAAATATTTTCAACGCATATGGAGAGAATCACATTTTGAAATTCACTTTTCCAATAGCTCTTTCACCAGGAAAGGAACAACAGAAAATACTGCTTCATGTTTGCTCTATTCTGATAAAATACAGGAATATTACAAACTTTACTTAGCTTAGTGTCCATCAACCTTTTCTTTTTCCACTCCTTGAAAGTTTTATTGTAATGAAATGTAGTAAATGTCATTATAATGGGCCAACGTTGATAAGATGATCATTTATTGGAAAAGGGTTTTAAAAGAACTCAACTTCTCCAGTAAATTAAAAATCTTTAGATAATATACCACTTAAAATGACAAAAATAAACATACTGCAATCTCTGTAGTAACAACATGGTCAGCTTGAGCACATATTTGGAACTGAGATGGGGGGTAAGAGGGCAAAGGAAACAGCTGGTGGAGTGGTTTTCCTTAAAAACATTTATGCTGTTTCTACTAGAAAATTAAATTATTTCCTTGGTGTGGCCCCGATTCACAAGCCAGAGATGGTAAAGGAATTATTCAATTTCAGTCAGGTTTGGACCAAACCTTGTTTACAGGTTAGTCAGTTGTCATGCTAAAGTTTCACAAGATGAAATGAGTTCATTGTGGTTTTGAACATGAAAAGTCTCAAAATAATTCTTGCAAAAGCTTCATAAAGAGGCAAGCACTGTACAAATAAGCCATACAAATTGATTACTGAGAAGCAGCAATTGAAGTAGTCTGCCTTGCATAGCTTAAGAGAAGAGACTGAACAGAATGTTCATTTTGTAGAGGGTAGGTTGAAAAGAGGAACAACGTAACAACAATATTCAAATACCGAATAGCTTACCATAGAGAGGGTGAGAATTGAAACTTTTCCATACTGAAAGTAGGTAGAAGGATGAATAATGTACTTTGAGTGTAGCAGGAGAGATGGATGCTTAAATGTTATAAAAAAGCTCTTCAGTACGCGGACAGAGCAGGTATGTAATAGACTGCTTTTTGACACTGGTAGTTACTGAAGATTTTTAAAAACAGACTAGGCAAAGATTGCTCTGATGAGCATAGTTGACACTGTCTTTTCTGATGCCACAGACATTCTTCTGTAAGAATGCTCTCTGTTCACTGTAACAAGAGATATGGATCAAGAACAGTGTAACTGTGTCCTGAGCATTTCTTCACAAACACTTAATTCTCAGAATACAATTATAAAACTTGAATCAAACCAACAGTTTACAGTTTGATAAGACTGTTTAACAGTGACCAATGCCACAGACTAGTATAGGAGTATGCAGTCAAGCATGCAAGGCAGATCTGGGTTGATCTACTCAGGAGGAATGTCTCTTCCAACAGTTTCTTAACCTCTGCTTTTAACTCTGAGCTATCATATTACCCAAGCAAATAGCCTTTCATAATCCTAGGTACTTCTGGCCTCCACGATGATTTGTGGTGTTGAGTTTTCTAGGAGGAAACACTCACAATATAAAGGAAACATTTCCTTGTTTAGTTTTACATTTGCTCCTTTTCAATCAAGTTCATCAACGGATCAAGTCATCAGTGGGTCCCTTCTACTGTAAAAAGAGGAGTTACAAAGAAGTCCTAGGTCAGTCTCTAAATTCATGATTCTGTATTTTCCACTTTATATTTCTTTGACATTTCAGCTGGATTGTTTTATTCCTGTTCAGAACAAGACCCATTTCCACATTTCTGTAGAATGAATGGAGGTCCAGGTTTAGGTCAATCGGCCTGGTACTGCTTTGAAGTCAAGTAATTTTGCAGTATTTTGGGGCTACAGCTGCTGTGTATTCCTAATTCCTGAACTAGGAAGCCTGCTAGGGTGTCTATCAAGGGACCAAGCCTGCAAGTTGTAGCTCTCTTTCCTCAAAGTGGTATGGCCAGTAATGAAATTAGTGATGTGATTGATACAGTTAATATAGAAGCCAAGAAAACATTCATCTGAAACTGTGAAGTTATATTGATTTACATGGGTTTTACAGAGCATGATGATACAGAAAATGTAATAGAAATCCACACTGCAGAATAGACATGATCTTATTTGCTTTAGTATTAGGAAAGTTCAATGTACAGTTCAATGTAGCTATGAATTAAATAATTGATCTGAATTTTAGGATTAAGCCTTCATCAGGTTCCCCACTAGAGAAGTGCCTTACAAGATACGTGAAACTAGTAAGTTTCAGTGGAAGAGTCTAAATACACATAAATGTAATTTGAATTTAGAAAAAACACTATTGATTTCAGATCCTCAGGCAAGGATATGGAAGTGACTACAGTCTTTGTTTTTTCAAGTTATCAGGACTATCATCTTCTGGCTTATAAAAGTCTCTCCCATGTTGTAAGTCTAAAAGCCAAATATATATTTTGGAGATGTGATGGATTCACACCAGCTACAAATTATGATAAATACCCTTCACCTTGCTGCACATATACAGGCCAACACATTAGTGGGATATGAGTATTGAGCTAAATATGGAATCATAAGAAAATATGTACACTTGAGGAAACTGCTCTCCAAATCTAAATGCAGAATTCAGTCAGACCCTTTTGGCCTTTGCTTTTATTAAGCAAAAACAAACCAG
Organism: Nipponia nippon; assembly: GCF_047370975.1. NCBI lineage: Eukaryota > Metazoa > Chordata > Aves > Pelecaniformes > Threskiornithidae > Nipponia > Nipponia nippon. The sequence goes on from NW_028262358.1 coordinate 22,019,080, forward strand.
AAAAAACCTTATACTTTGAAGTAACACTACTGCAGTAAAAATCTGATGGTAAACTGTGTTTCTGTTTCCAGTCAGAAAATATGGTTCCATTTTATTTGTTTTTTACAGTGGCCTCTCATGCTAAGTCTCCATGTGATCATGACATTTCCTCCCCAACAAGAGAGAGACCAGAAATCCAAGCGATCACACAGAGAATTTGTGTGTCTTGGCAGCTGCGATCTGTATGTTAATACACATTCTGCTCACGCCAAGGTCCAATTTGCTGAGATGTATGTAGTTTACGCTGCAGGCCTAAGCCACGTTGGGACCCTTCGAAGAACTCCTAAGTGAATCCTTAATCATGGTGTGTCCACTGGAAAAAAAATGGACTGTGCACCTAGAAAATTTAATTTCCAGTGCCAGATAGCTAACTTCCCACAGCTCTTTCTGCTCTCCAAAAATCAGCAGTGTCTTTGAACAGCTGACAACATTTTAAATGGTACATCTGGAGAAGCAAAAACACCAGAAAACATCTGTTTTTGTTGTTGAACAAAAATAAACAGTACAAAGCTGAAAGCTGAGCAGAGAAAAGCTTTTCGGATACAGTTAACGTTTTGTTTATTGCACAACCCTGTTCAAACGAACTGATCTTGTGCTGGTGGGTGGATCAGAGCATTGCTGCTATGTGCTGTAAATACATGGCTATTGCCGAGGGGACCATGCCATTTCTCAGGGCTAGAGTCACGAAGAGGTAGGAGGGAGATTTGTGGAGGCACAGCAATAGTGAGTATTTCAGCACCAGTGTCATTGCTGTGTGTGATTTGCTGTATGCAGGGAAGGCATGCCTGGACCCATCTGTAGTGCAAACAAGGGCCCTCAGAAAGGCAGAGCAGGGTCACCAGAGGCAGCACGTCGGCTGGAGGGCTCCTATCCTGGCTGGCTTATGGGGAAAGATGAAGACCAGAAGGAGCTCCAGCATCTGGGTGTTCATGTTGTATTTTGAACTTCAGAAGGAGTATTTCCATCGCTCAGCCCTTCACCTCAGCCTGACTTCCATAAACTCCTCTCTTCGTCACCTGTGAAGCTTTTAAAGGAAAGCTGGAAAGAGACACTGTGACATCCCTCCTGATATCTTGATCTGGACAAGGTGCAGTTTCTGGAGAGATCCGAACTGACCTCCTACCTCTCCCAAAAAGGTGTCCCCAAAACTGTGATCTTCAGGTGCTAATGCTGATCTTGCCACTGATTCTAACCCCAATTAAACAAGAGCCATTGCTGACATCAGAGGTGTTATTCTAGACTTAAAGCATTGTGCTTCAGTTCTCTGTGAAGTTCAATATGTATCAATTATTCACATGAAGCATACTATGGTGATATAATAGATAACATTACCTGTGCCAGAAATAATTTATGAGAAATCAACTCTATTGTTCATTCATAATTGCTCTAAAACTTATTTATTTATAATAAAACTGGCTGTATTCATAGACTCAAGGTTCTTGTCAGTCTAGAATGAGAATTAATTGCATTTGAACTGAAAGAGAGATATTAATTATTTGGAGAGAATTACACTGAAAATTGGAGGCCCATTAATTAGTGGTACACTATCGCTTGAAGATGCTGGAGTTGTGGACTAATTTTTTTCTTTTTTTCTGAAGGGATCTGAACTCACAGTCTACAGGACACCTAGGAAGTTCGGAAAAAAAAATGCATGTTGTAAGACACTCTCTGAGGAAGAAGTACCACAAAAATTCTGCCCATGTTTTATTAGACAGGCTAACAAATGAGTCGAGAATTTTTTCTAGAGAAAATCTATTAAGCAGGGTATTATTTATCTTAGGTCACTGAAAGCAATCATGTGGTTTACTTCAGTAATCTAATTATCACACTGGATTAGAAGTGGTAGAAGGTGCTTTTTGTTTTGGTTTCAGAAGAGTTTTTTACATTGTGTATCTGCCACTTATCAAAAATCTGATTAAATATTTGAAATTTTGAAAATTCTTCTGAAAAAAAAATTTTCAAGTCTTGTGTGTTTTCCTTCATTCTTCCCCATCCCAATTATGTTGGTATTTGAATTAGGTTGTTTCAAAGTACAATAAATTTTTTTATTTTGAGAGTGATAGGACATTTTGAAAACTTTTTGAAAAGTTTTTTCACCTCAACTTTTTCACGTTGGGAAATTAATCAAACCTGACTCCTCCCCTTGTTTCAACTCCAATTTTGGCATCCTGGCAATTTTTAGTGAAAAAATTTGACATTATGTCTTGTGTGAAAAATATTTTTTTTTTCAGAGAGAATACTGCTGAACAACACAGGCAGGAAGGAGTTTGTTTCTTGCAGTGTCCATGCAAATGGACTGAGAAAAGTGTGAGGTGTGCTCCTTGGGAAAAATGAAGTCAACTAGGAAGAGGGTACAAAGTCCAATTGAACAGATATCCTTCAACATCTTCAGCTGCTGCTGTGCGCTACACCTAGATCACCTGAATGAGAGTGCATTCAGCATGCTTCCTATTCACTAGGACTGACCTCGCACAGATAGGGGGGATAGCATAGTAATTGACCATCAAATAAATGGAGTAAAATAATTTTATTTTTAACCATTGAGTTTAACATGAAAGGAACTTATCATTTAGGAAAATAAACTATTTAGAACCTAAATGTAATGCTGCTTTTTTGATTATTGTCTTGGTCTTGTTTGGTTTTCAGGTAGTATTACCATAATGTATCTGCATCTCTGTGCAACGCTGTAGGTCACATCTTTTATGGTTGTACCTAGCATTAAAGTTGCTTTCAACAGGAGTTAAGAGAAGAAGATACTCTTCCTAACTATTAATCCTGATCAGTGCTGTGGTCAAGAATGAACTGAGCTCATACCAATGAGGCATGACGACAGAGCACCTGGTCTGCATAGCAGCACAGTAACACCGAATACTGAGATTTATTCCCCTGCTAACATACTGTTTGTAATGCTGACCTTCCCCTATGTTAGGCAATTGAACTGTGCATCCACCTGGAAGATTGGAAAGATGGAAAGATGAACTACATTGTGAATGTCGGATCAACGTTGTTTGAGCAACCAGGTTATGGGGATGAGCCACAGCTGACGGGGAGATGCGCAGAGCCAACAAGATGTTGTGTTATTTCATTTGTGTAACTGGCAGCTTTTGAAGCAGAGTGTGGTAAAAAAGAAGTGACTGAGGTGACACTGAACCTGGGAGAATTATGTGTCTAAGTGATCCTGAGATAATTTTTCTAGCTTAGTTCAGTCTTGGATGGATCACAGCTTCTACTAGCTGCTGATTCAGAAGAGAAGATGGCTGATCTTTTTCTCCAGCAAAGTAAATAAATAGAGCTTTAAAAAGGCAAAAAAAAAAGCTCCCTTCTGCTTTCCAGCACTTCTGCGGGGCTCCTGGGGTTATGGGGATGTTAACTGAGACGACTGAGAAAACATGATCCAGTTCACTGATAGGTTTTAAAAATAGATTTATTTAATGCAATGGAAACAAAGGCTGACATGAAAGATTCAAAATAGAAGAGAACAGCTTCTTCTTAAATCAGTATAAATTGTCTGTGTGTCATGGCAGTGAACATGTTTCTTTTTTTTTTTTTCTTTCAGGAACTACGTAACCACAGAGTTCCTGTTTACTGTATTTCTTAAGGATAAAGTTTTCTGTGGTAAGAGACACCTAAGACCATTAGGCACGCACACTACAGATCTAAAGAAAGTCTATTTACCAGAGCTTCCAGGAAAAATATTGACAGGGCAGTAAAAATACTTTCCTTGATTACTCAGGCTTATATTTTAAACCTAAAATTACAGGAACTTTTCTCTTTTACCAATTTATTTTTAGCATCTTTATTTTTTTCTTTTCTTTTTCTTCCTTTTTTTTTGCTTACCTTTTAAAGCATGGCAAGTTTCCATTGATTTTGCAAACCAGGGTCAAATTTGGTAAATGCTTCTAATACGCCTTATTCCTTTTTTCAATATTTTTACTAAGGCAGTAGGAAATGATCAATGGAAGGTAAATTTACCTTTCTTCAGGAACTGACAGATGAAGCTACAGTGTATTTCAAAGAGTATAGCCTCTCCTTCAATTTATTTTTTAATAACACATGGGTAGTGATATCTGTGTAATGAAACTAAGCTGTCTACATATTTATGTAGTGCATATTACTGCAAAATCTGAACACCAAGCAAACACTGATGAAGTATCCTGGAAACTCTTTGGGAAGAAAAGTATTTCTTTTTTAAGCTATCAAGGTGCACAGATAAGTTATAATGAATGTCAGCCTATTTGCATTTTATGGACACAGGATCCTTCAGTCTTAGATAGGAGAGGAACTCCAAACTTCTGGAAGTGCTTTTCACTGCAGAAGCAGGCAAACACATTGAGTTGTCATCTGACACACAGGTACAGACACCGACGGTCAGTATCTCAGGTGTGGTTCTGCTCAGCCCAAACACTGTAGAGTTTGAGGGCCCTGTTCCATGAGAGGGAAAATGGGGCTGATTTCTTCAGGCAGCTGGATGGTCTCTGAGCCTTCAGATTTACCTCTCAGGCTCTGTTACTGATACAACAGAAAACTTTATGGAAAGCTGACATCTCCTAGCTTGTGGCAGGTATCAAAAATGGTATATACATCACAGGGTTAACTGGAACAATTTTTGAAGTCCACCGGAGAAAGACTATCCCTTTCAAAATGAGCAGGGCTTGTATCAGTCTTAGCTCTATCTCCTCAGCACTATCTGCAGGTCTTGAAGATGGAGCTACCTGGAGTTGGACCTCCAATTTGCATCAGTCTCGTTGTGTTCCTAGGAAAATGGCCTACATACTGCTATGATCAGACAAACTTGTTCAGAATGGGAACTTTCAAGCTTTTCAAGTATGAATTCCTTAATTCAACGTCCACATGGAAAGGTAACACAGGAAAGTGCCATTCATTTCAGATGTTCATCCTATTTCTAGACACAGAGTTTGTCCTTCCCACTGGATGTTTATCTTCAAATCATTCCCTTTTCAATATTTCAGAAATATCACAGAGTAGATAACTGTGGTGTGATCTTACAAGGCAAAGAACATATCTGGACATCAACTTAAAAAAACAATATAGATGAGCAGGGAAACAAAAAGGAGAAAGAGTTTTATCACATAACCAAAGCTCAGAGACAAATCACAGGAAAACAGCATCTACAGAAGAAATTAGCTTTTTTTGGAAGGCTAGAGAAAAAAGAAAAAATTTTTTTGTGTTTTAGTTCAAGGATGTGTATATTTGCTATGGTTATCCAGGAGCTACTATTGCAGAGGTAACTCATGATGCCTTTTAACTCTCCCGCTCACTTTCTACAAAACACAGTTGAGCCTTTCTGTCTTTTACTAGAGGTATTTGTTCTAGAATATATATATATCTATACACACACATTACCTGTGGTATACTGTGATGCATGCAGTATGTTTTGTGGACTGCTAGAATAGGTGCCTCTTTTGTGTGGTTGCCTGTGACTGTGAGGACTGGATTGGACAAACCAAGCTGTGTTTTTGGGAAAGCAGAAAGAAATTAATTTTCTGTATGCCTGTAAGTGTAAACAGATTCAAGACGAACTAGGGAAATACCATAACCCTACTGAAAGCTAGTAGGTGAAGTGGTAGCTGAAACCTTTTTGACAAATGCAGTGAAGACATTTTGTCTCAAAAGCAGAAGGGAGCTGCTATAGAAGTAGCTCTTTTACATACAATACTGACCAGTAGGGAAGAATAGACTGAGTGCTTAGACAAGAAATATGATCTGAATGAAAGTGATTATTAAATGTTTGAGTTTCATATTCTAAGAACAGTGAGTGAGCAAGAAAAGAACAACAAACAAAGGGATACAGAAGCTGCAGGAGAGATGGCAATTACTTCAAGCAGTTGTTCTAAAAACACTTGCGAACTACACTGATGCAAAGGAAAAGGGGAAAGTCTAGTAAGAAAATATTAGGGAAAACTTTTTGATGATCTGAAAGTCTCAAAAGCAGAAGTCAGGTACATAATTTACACTCAGATTAAAGGACTGTCTACTAGGAACAAAACAGAGAAGATGAGATAGAAAAGGATTTTCAGACAGAAATTTAAAAGTGAACAGAAAATATGCGAGAAGTCAAAAGACAGAAACACAGTTCCATCGCAAAATGGGAAAAGAGAGCCAGAAATGAATAAAGCTGAAAGGACTAAACTAGACCATCCTTTCCTGTCTTCCCTCAGAAAGGGTAAATTTAGACATATGTAACAATTCATTTTAAGAAGGAGGACTGCACAGGCAACTGAGAGATGTCCCGCTTAATTTTGAAGACATTTCACTCTACAAGCGCCCATGATCTTTCTGCGGGATAATGATAATGTTATTACTGGTTTTCAGGTAGGAGGGAATTCAATTATCTCTTCCCAGATAGGTCTTTTTTTTTGGATGGGGGAGGAAGAAATAATCATAGATAGTCACACAGTTCCTGGAGTGTCTTGGATTCAGGACAAACACAGACATGTGTTGCCAGGAAAGTCAGTCATAGGCTGAGCTGTGGATGAATACAATTAGATACAAGGTCTCATCTCAGAAAAATGTTAACAGAAGGTGGCTATAATGGAAAACAAATGGTACCCCTGAAAGAAAAATAACTCTTCCTGAAGCCTGCTGGGAATTCTGAGTTCATATGCAGGCATGCTTCACTGATCCGGAGTTCATATGATACCTTTATATCCAGAAACCCTGGGTCTTTCTTGCACATCTGGTGAAGAAGGAAGAATCAAATATTTTATTTTTCCTGGTTCAGTTGAGAAAATGTCACCAGAAATAAAAAGCACAGCACCTCAGTTCTTGAAACAGGAAAATTTCCATGGTATCAATCCCATCCTGATCCTGACTGTCCAATAATTTCTCATAGAAGCTGGAAAAAATAGCCATAAGAAAATGTTTCTACAATGAGCACAGTGTGTTTCCCATCTAAAGATTCAGCGTCCAACAGGGGAGGGATAGGCATACATCTTCTCACTGAAGGTATATGAACCCAGTAGTGTTCATACATTTTCAGCTAACAGGCTGGATTACGTCTGACTAAGATAATACTGCACCTTCAAGACCTCTGCTCTTGCAAAATCTTTCCAGACCAGTCTTGTCACTGGGCTGAAACACACCCTAAAGATACCCAAGCAAACAGGTTTTACTGTCCAGTGCAGACTCTGTAATTTGACTGCTATTTAAAACCAAATAGGCTTGAGCTCTTCCCAGAAGACTTTATGATGGGTATCAAAGACTGTCCAAACAAGAAGGTCAGATTTTAGCATGTTAAAGAAAAAGTGGTTTTATGTAAACCCAGTGCATTTTTTTTTTCTTAGACCATCAGCTATATTCTAATCCAGGTAGTCACAGAGCATAGCCTTCCACCCACTTGCCACTCCTTACAGTATTAGCCAGATTAAAGCTTTTTAGGAAGCAGTGTTGTCTTTCTTTTCTATTAGAGTATGTGTCCTTACCCTTGCTATGACTAGCAAGCAGTATAACAGATATATAAATCAAGAGGTGGAGATGTATATCTAGATCTAAGTGGGCACAGGCAAAGAATAGAAGTAAAGTACACTTCTGCTAGTCTGCAAATGCCCTTCAAATTGAAAATTGTGATGCCTTGCAAAAGTTGTATTTTTAACTCTACTTATACTTAATATAGTTTGTAATTTTAGAAAATTTTTTGAGGTATTCTGGCCATACAAACTAGCTCAACAAGTGGGGTGGTATTTTCTTAGTACCTGAACATTCTTTTCTTTCACCCCAAACTGCAAGTAGAGCAAAATACGATCCCAGCAGAACCTTTGTTACTTAAAGAAAAGACATCACAAGTACTTTGAATACATTTTCCTCAAGTACTCGTTTTAGAGATGGCATAAAATGATTAAAGATGAAATTCTGTCCCAGCTGAAGAATTCTCACTCATCCAAGCAGGAACAAGATTTACTTCTAAGACACTTCCCTCTGCAAGGTAGCAAGAAAAAACCTGAAATGGTGATGTGGGCAAAAGCTGAGATCTTGAATTACTGTCCAGAGCCATAACAGTGAAAGTCTCTCACTTCATCTACGAGTATTAGTGATGGGGAAAAAAAAAATCACATTCACTTTTCTCCATTAACAGATGTCTACTAATTAGTATCTACTGAAATTATACCTAATATCCTGCAGTATTACCCTTTTTGAACAGATGTCATTAAGGAATCTGAAACATCCTATATATCACTGCTTCCCATCGTTTTAGAATCTGGAATTTCTCATCACAGTATTACAGCCAAAATGGACAATATTTCTTTTTAGATAAATGATGTGTTTCAGATACTTATCTCACTGCTTGTCAGACTAAAAATGGAAGATTTGGAAAACAATCTTTCCCCAGTTTCCAGCCTGACCTGCTCCTAGTTCAGAAAAATCAGGGGAGAGAAAACCTTAAAATCGTGACATTTTTATGCATAGGAAAGCGATTTGAGATCACTATATGAAGTTTTAATGGCTTTTGCTGAGTCGGAGTTAGCTGGAGCCAGTAGCTAAAGCACCTGGTCTTTTAAGCATAGAACATACATAAGAAAAAGGTCTGAAATTTGTAAAATCTGAACATATTTTGTATAATGGAGTTCTTAAGTTGTTTATTCTTTAAATTACTGCATGCATCATACACAGTCTAAGTGCATGATGATATGATCTGAAATGCAGGTTTTAGTGGCATCATTTTGGGATCACTGTATTATAAATGCTGAAGACATGAGAGAATTATATATATCATCCCAAATGAGTGCCAATAAATCTTTTCTGTCTTTTCTGTCTCTCATCATGCATTCATGTTGTGTAACTGGGTGAACATATTGAAGTAAAATTTTTAAGTCAATGCAGACTCTTTTTTTTTTGGATCAGTTTTGAGCTGAATTTGATTTTGAATAATTTTTTGAGAATTCTAGATTTATGTAAATAGGTGACCCAAAGGGTTGTTCACTAGCATTTTGCCATCATTGCTCCCTTGAATGTACAGGGACTGAAACAAAGACCTTGTGTAGGATGGCATGTGATCATGTAAGTTAAGACCCAGATGTATATGGGGAGTTTCAGGAGGGAGAGGAGAAGAGAACAAAAGCAGGGCAAGCCAAGTTGTTAGGAGCATCTCTTACCTTTTGAACATCTGACTTTGAAATTTAGGAGTCTTTTTATTTCTCTCTTCTGTATGAAATAATACTATACTTTCATTCATATGGTTTATGCCATATGTGCATATAAAAAAGATAAATCCTTATGTTTCAGCAGAAGTGCATGATATATGCATGTGCAAGTAACATTAGAAGGAGTTTCCCCAGAGCCTCCTTTTTATCCACTAACTCCACTGCCTCTGGTTTCTCCCTGGTTTTGCCTCCCTGTTTTGTGGGTTATCTGAAGATTTATTTTCAAAAGTGAACTCATATGGTGAATGCAAATGGACCATTATATCTGCTTTGAAATGTATACACTGCTCTTGATAACATTGTATATCATGATATAATGTTCTCAGCTAAAATATTGCTTCACTCCAGCCTACAAAAGAGCTGAAATATAAACAACACTAAGGAATGTAGTGAAGAATAGTTCCGATGAAAACATATTTTTGTGGGCTGTTAAAGCAATAACTCTTAATATCATTAGGAAATTTTCTGCAGTAGTATACTGAATACCTTTTATCCTCAAAATATGTGTCTGAATAAAAAGTATCTAATTGTGTGCTGAGGGTTCACATGAGGTTCAGTTTCTAGTCCTAAGGATGGTACTACCACACTAATATAGGTATATGTGTATGTATGTTTAATAGCAACAGGTGTACAAGGCAAAAGCGAGCTGTCATGCGAGGCCCTTAATTTATCACATTTTGCAAACGTATCAGAGATGGACATAAATCAAACTGCAGCTCTAAACAACTGCTTCAACAGAAGTTCAAGTTCATGGCAAAAAACCTTTGTATCAGTAAAGTTGCTTCTTTTTTCCCATCCCTTAGATCTTGTATGTACAGTATGTTATATTTTTGCACCTTGTCTTTTTACTCATCTGCAAGGCATCTCGTACCCTGCAGTGCTATACAAATACCATATGATAACCTTTGTTGCATATACCTGCTCTATACTACCTTGGTGTATCTGGTTCCCAAAAACCATTACAAGACATGGGAATTCTCTATAGAACATTGTAGTAGTAGATTTTGTGGTAGATTCCATGCCATGGCAACGTAATCATCTGGGAACCATACTCCCAGCTGTATGAGCTATGGGACTGCTGAAAAGCAACATGTTTAGGACAGTACCTTGACATTTCTGGGGTACATGTATGTTCACTGTTTTATTGCTGTTTTAAGTGTGCTTTAGGATACGTTGACACGCACACAACTTAGAGTAGACATATGTGCAGAAAGAAGTGACAGGCAACTTAAATGAGAACTTCTTGACACCTAGGGAATTTTGAGGTCCAGAATGGTTTTGCATAAAATTGGAATCTGCCATAATAAATTATTACTTCACAGAAATTTCATAATATTTAGTGAAAGATTCCTTTCAGGCTGGCTCACTCTTAATGGGAATGTTAAGAATTTGTTGTGCTGAACTGTTCTGTGTCTTATTTGTTAACCTATACCTGCCTGTTGAGTTGCATCGCCACAAAAAAAGCAAAGATTTTGTAGTTGAGCTCCTCCTTGGATGGATTACATCTTCCACAATGCACTTTGGTCTCCAATCCTGGCAAACCATACAGTGCATCCTGGGAATTGCACACAATAGCATGTTATGAGAGATGTCCAAGCGGAAAACCTACCTAGCCGGGACAAGACAGGACAGAATAATCCTTATTAGTGCTGCCTTGTATTACAGAAACACTATGTTGCACCCCCCCCCCCCCCCAAAAAAAAAAAAAAACCACCCACAAACAAGCAAACAAACAAACCAATCCCAAACCACCAAATTCAAGGCTTTTTTTTTTAGTATTCTGGGAAAAAAATTTAGAGAAACTTTGAAAGTTCTATGATGTCTATTAATGCCCTTCAATTCATGTAGAATAGATTTTTCTTTGGAAGAACGGCATTTTTAATGTATGTGGTGTTATTGCAACTATTCTCAGCACTTTTCTGACTTACTGAGTCAGTGTGTGTAGGGATACTCCAGATACTACCTTGTAGCCTAAGAGCTTCTTTCAAATAATCTCCTTGCTTTTACTTGCAATTCATTCAGAATTAAGCAGCTCTGCTCATATGAGTAGTGCAAAATAAAGGCTGGAATTGTGTAATATATTCTTGGATGACATTTTAATGGAAAATAAAGAATTAGAATAATATTTTTAATACAGTTGGGTGACAAATACTTGAACATTGCTTTGAAAGCCTCAGGGACTTATAGTTTAACAATAAAAATTATGAATAAATAAGAAAGCTTAGAAAATAAATTGAACAGAATAGCTGAACTAGCAAAAGAACTCTGAAAATAGTTAGGAGTATTATTCAAAATTGTATTTTAATCTGAACATAATTTTAAACTGCTTCAGTTTAACACACAAAATCCTTGTTAAGTCCTATGAACCAGCAATTAGAAGTGAAAAAAGTACTATGTATAAATTCACAAATTCTTTTTCTGGTCCATTTTCTCAAGATTAAAGCCTGGTTTGGGCTTATTATATGAGAATCCCAAATGAGAAAATTTGAAAGTCCTTATAATCACTAAAGTATGATTTTTTTTTCTTTCATTGACACCAATTCTATACTCGTGTAGATCATTTGTTATCAAATGTACATGATAACAGTAAAACAAGGTACAGGATTGGGATCTACACTGAGAGAAATTAAATACTTCTTTAAATCAAACCTATGAAAATGTAAGGTATAGCTATCAATGCGTTTAATTTTAGAGGTAAATAAATTCCTGTATGAGAAAGAATGGCCCCTCCCCAATAGTGACATTTAGTAATGCAAAATACATTATGTCAAAACAGATAAAATTGCAAATCACTTTAGTGTATTAGGCTTCATTTTTAGTTTAGATTCATAAAATAATTTGAACAGATGTTACTTTTTGCTTCCTCTTAAAATCAAGAGGAAAATTTGGGGATCATGGCTAGAAAACCCTACAGCTATCAGATTCCTCATCTCCTGCTTTTGTGGTACCTTTCCATGAGAGGAAAAACATAGAAGGCGGGGGGGGAAGGGCTTCACAAGTCTGGTTTTAGTTTGTCTAGGCTTTTAAACACTGATTTCAAGATATTCTGGTTGATGGTCCTGATCCAAATCCTGCCGAGCACAGTGGGAGAATTCGCAGTGACCTCAATGGGCTTTGAATTTGACTTTATGTACAAAACTTCTAAAAACCAAATCATAAAATTTGGCCTTTCCAAACTGCACGACTGCCACGTACTCTGTGCACCTTTCATGTAAAATTTAAATACCAGATATGCAGGAGACATCTGCATGGCAGACCAAGAAAAAGTTTATGCCAGGGAGAGAGAAACAAAGAAAGTTAATACCCTTTCTTTCAGCTTGGAGACTGGATCTGGCTCTGCAGATTTTCCAGGTAGCTTTCCTTAATGGAGCACTGCTCACATGCATAACGCTCCTGAGGCTTGTTGGCAGGAGGGTGTGTACCGGGCTTACAGTGGCACATGGAGATTTGAAGGCAGAACTCCACTCCTGATGTCTAAACAACTCAACTGTTTTTCTGAGCGACCGTTAAAAAAAAAGTTGTTCATGAGACAGTGGGCTGAGAACTGACTGCTACCCACTTCTATTTGCCTTACCATGCCTTAGGGGATCAGAAACCTTGTAGAAGATGGCCTTTTAAGAAGATTCATAAAAATACAAGCTTGTCAATCCAGAAAAAGGTAATTGGACCTATGCAAGTCTAGTAAGGCTCTAGCACAGTGTGCCAAACCTAGCAAAAGAAAACAATGGGAGTCCCACGTGCTTGGTCTGATTGTCCTGTTAGCTTTTCTTGCCAGTAAGCTTGTGTTTTAGTGAGCAACAGACTTTCCAGGGAGGGGAGAAGGGGTAAGTGGCAGACTGAAGGGCACCAGGTAAAGGTTTATTGGAGCCATGCAGAAAAACCGTGTTGGTTTTTCAGTTTTCTGAATAGGTTGAGACTCTGAAGTGCAATGCAGGAAAAAATCTGATTATCAGATGTAATATTCACACAAGATTTTTGCAGTTCAGTCTGATCTTTGGGTGTATACAGGGTTTCAGTGTTTCTTAATAAATTACCTCTTCTTGTACCAATTAACCCCCTTCCGTGAGGGTTCAGTGTTTACTTGGGGCTGTGCCAGTGCTAACAGCTACGGTTTAACATTCTTTTTAATGGCTTGCAATTACTACTGAGAGCGAAGGCTACATAAAATATTAACACTTAAGCATCTTTTACACTCCTTTGAACGTTAGATTGTGTGTATAATATAAGTGACTTTTCATTCTTACAAACCTGTTATTTGCTTAGAATTCCACTGGACCTATGAGAATGCTGCAGTTAAGTGGTTTCTGTTGATTTATTAACTTCCCTCAAAGTCTGATGGAAGTCACTCCATGCAAAATATTGAATACATTTTGTTCTTTAAATCGTTCCTTAGTAATGCCAGAAGAATAAGGATTTCCACATTTTAAAGAGGTAAAGTAACTTTGATAATAACTTTTACAGCATATTTGATTTTTTCCCCTGCTGTGCTACCCATTTGAGAAAATCACCCAAAGACCAACTACTGTATTTGCAGATTCAATGCCATGACTGCTGGTCATATACAAAGGATAAGAGAGCAGGAAGATCACAGAGCGAACTGCTGCTTTGGATCTCAACTTCACAGTAGATTCACACCTTGAGAATAAAATCAATGATGGAAGCTGGAGACGTAGGTATCCCACCCATGCCCAGATATGTATTTCTGTTGTGCATGGGTTGCCCCTATGGACAAGGAATCATTTGCGTGAGTCTCTGGTTGAAGAGCAGATCCAAGCAAGTCTCCCATCCCCACTTGGCTGTCCTATTAGCCTCATCAGCTGTTCCGCATTTTAAGGGAAAACAGACTTACTTCATCATTTAAGGTTCAGCGGGCCATTAAGACAAGTGACAGACAAATTTTGAAAACCTTGGAATTGATTCTGGATAAGCCCTCAAATATTTGTAGCTTACATAAATCGTTAAAACATCTGGGATCTACAAAATCGTCAATAAATCTCAAGCAATATGGATTTCTTATGATTTTCTTTCCATGTCCAGCTTCTGTTAGGTCCAGCAACATTTGAAATGAATCTCTCTCACAGTATTTTGGCACATCTACTTTTATCCCTAGCTGGACTTTAGATGTGTACAATACTGGAATTTGAAAAAATAAGGACCTAACTACATGCTTCTGAATCTCAAAAGACTTTCACTAGGGATTTCTTTTCTAGTCTTCTTCTAAATGGTTATGTCTTCAGTTTTCTGAAAGAGGTTAACAAGGACACTCCATACCAGTTCCCTTGTCTTTTTTTTTTTTTCTCTGTTTTTTTTTGTTTTGGTTTGGTTTTTTTGTTTTGCTTTTTTCCCCCCCACAAAGCACATTATCCTTCTCTATTCTGTTATCGTACTTCCTTCTATTCATTTAAATTAATCTGGAACAGTCCCTTCTTTTCACAGACAGCCCTTAAATTTAAAGATGTGAATAATTTAAATGAAGAAGCCACGTAGAAGCAAAGGACAGAATAGCATGGGAGAATTAAAATCTCTCAATATTCTGATTTTGAGTAGGTCTGAAATATCTCCTGGGTATATCTTTTAGCTTAATGCAGAAGAAGCATTATTTCATGAAGCTTGGAGACATTCCTGGCACTAAAGTGACAAACTGAAATAAAGCAGCAGTAGGATCTAGTGATTCAAGCATTGCAGTGAAGATAGAAGAACTGGGTCTTTCCCTCAGCAGTTTCAGGAATATTTTCAGCTAAATCACTCGTTTCAGTTTTTAAGAGTGAAGTGCTCGGAGTTTGAAGAGCAAACATTTTAATATAAAAGCATTATTTTTCTGTGACTATTTTTAACAGAATAGAATAGATTCTTTTAAAGCAAAATCTTTTAAGAAAGGAACAAAAACTCCAAAGTAAGCAATTATTTTTGTCTATAGAAGTGTAGATTTCTACAACTAATATTTTCCAAAGGTCTCCATGTATCATCAGCACCATTTTAAGTTTAGAACTCTTAAAAGCGGTTGAATCTATTCTTCATTTTTGAGCATATATCTATCCATCTTCAAGTTACCAGCAGCGTAAGCACCTCCTTAGCATCAGTAATGCTATGTGATTAAGCATGGGACTAAGTCCTTTGCAGAGCTGCCTAAATAAGACCAAGAGATACATGATGTATTTCTTCATAGTTAAATTAGGTATCTTGCCTCCATTTCACCTTAGAAAAATGTTATTATGTAGGGGCTCATGGCGAACAGTGAATGAATTATTTCACAACCACATTCATGGTTGAAACCACCATTGTCAGAAGCTCGTTTTGGAATGAAGTGGCTTTCTTCTTCTTCCCAGCAATTGGGCCCTCAGTACTGTTATCTCTCCAACTACAGATTAAGATAACACTCTGGGATGCCCTGTCCTCTCTCACTCATCCTCCTGCCCCTGCTGCCAGCCTGTGTTGAGGCTCACGAGCTGCCTGGCCTCTTCCCTGAGTCAGTTCAGCTCATATTTCACTCCCCCCAACCCCGCCCCAGTTACTTTGCGAGTTCTTAGTGAGTTAAATCAGTTCAGGAGTTGGCCCAACAAGACAACGGGAGCTCATTGACCAGAGCAGGAGGTGGTGCTGGGGGACCACCATCCCTTTAAGACAGCAGTGACGGATGAATTTGACTGTATCATGAAACTGTACGTTGAGGTGATTTAACTCCTGCATTTTATGTGCATGACCCTGCACATAGGCTGTCTCTTCAGCCCATGGCATATGTTTGATGCCTGAAAAGGAAAGCTGGAAAAACTACGTGATGAGTGTACAGTGACCCAAACCTGCCCAACAGGAGAACCTAAGCATACTGTTTTTGAAAGATGAACTTTCTCCCAAGTTTAAGCCTCTCAAGGGATGTGTCTTTGTCTACTTGAGATTCGAGGCTGGGAAAACTCTCTCCTGAGTACATCTATTCTTTCAAAACACTCAATAGGCTTGGCTTTCTTTTTTTGGTGGTATCACCTCATCCATCCTGAGGCCCGAGAGCAAGAGGGTCATGCTCCGTGCTGCCTCTCTATAAGGGTCCATCAGGCTGTTCTGCATGGGTACAGCTCCCCGTGGCGCTCTGTGCACAGAAATGCAGGTTCAAGGAACCAGAAAGAGAGAGTCAAGGTTAAAAACAAAAACAAATGTCAGAGAAAAGTAGGTCTGGATTTGGTACATCTCCAGATAAAATTATTATACAATTAAGAAAAGCCGCAGCCCTGTACACATGCTTAATTTTATACACTAAGCCTATTCACCATGTAAAGCTGAACAAACGCGTAAGTGTTGTCAGAACGGAGGTCCGTCACACTAGTAGTAGATACGCATGCCGTTTCCATAAGCCACAGCAGCAAATGCATAATTTAATAAAAAAGACTTTTGTTCATGTCTATTAAAAGAAACCTATAAATCCTCCAAATGGTACATTTAGGATTTGGTCCAAAAGTTACTTAAGCCGATGGAAAAGCTGTTATTGATTTTAATAGGTATTTATTATATTTGGCTATTCCTTCAGCCGTCACTCTTTCCCTCTTTGTCATCTCAGCTGAGTTCCAGCCCCATCTCCTCTATCTTACCACTATGTGGACGGCATATGTTGCTTAAATGAGAGACTTGTTCATTAGTTTATGTTTGAACCATGCCAAGCACGTCCCGATCCTAACTGAATGCTAAGATGATGGTAATAGATGACATAATTACAGTAATAATAAAACACTGTGTTCAGCCATGTTATACACTAGTTTATTCCACAATCAACAAAGAAAAGGATCTAACACACTCACAATAGGGAAACATATGTCTAAGCAAACACACTGGTGTGAATAAACCCTCCCTATTGTATTGTAACCTGTTTTGCTGTTGAGAGTAACTGTGAGTGCTAAAATTATTTGTTTTGTGTTAATTCATTGTTTCTTTACCCCTGGAAAGAGCTGTTTGAGTAAACCACTTTTCTGAATGGTTCTTCTATTTTCATGAAACATGCAAGCACAAAAAGGGGATTGTAAAATTTTGACAAGGGAGATAAGAGTTCATCTTTTATTTTTAGGGTATTATTAGCCCTGCTTTTATAAACCTAAATCAAAGCTCACAAAAAAGCTTGTAAAAGTTTTGTTAATGTTTACTGCCTTTTCCCCTGTGCCGTGGTTGAGACTTACAAATGAAGCAATTTGACAGGCGTTCTTATTTTTCAGTCAGATGACAAGAGAGTTTGGGTTTTGATTCAGCAGTCCTTTGCTTGATTTTAAGCAAGGGCAGGTGTTTAAGTCCCTTTTAAATTAACATTTTTCTTAAATGTTTTTACCCAAGCAGATCTAGCTAAGCTTTCCAGGAGCTATCATCAGCTTCAAATCCACATTGGTGAGTAGCTTCTAGGAGGCTCTGCCTGTGCCTTGCTCTTCAGTGACCATACCATGCTGCTCCAGAGAAGCACTCCAAAATAACCTGCTTGTTGACCAGGGAATTTCCTAGCCTATTCATACCAATAAGAAACCCTGAGGACAGGACTTAGTCTTAACTCAGCTTTTCTCTAAAGCTTTGGTGCAAAAGGGGAATTTGCTGTGTCTTTGCCTGAAAGGAGTGCCATTGTCTGTCCTTTCAAAGCCAAAGCAGAGTCATACTTTGCTTTAAAATAACAGCCAGGGGCTATGGTATTCCTGAGAATGCAGGAGACCTGGGCTCAGCTCCCACTTTTATCTGAAGTTGCTGCAGTTGGCATCTATCACCACCTTGGGGACTCTGGGCTTCTCCTCCTGCTAGACTGGGGAGAGGGAGCCACTCCTGTAGCCTCCTCCCTGCGGTACTCAGTGGGGAAGAGAGACCTAGGTGCCAATTCCAGCTTCGTAGCTTGCTCTGCATTTAGCAGCCAGTGAATAAAATATCCTCAAAACCCCCTTGGGAATGGTGTTTTGTCTCCTACCCCAGGGAGCGGCAATAATGGTAGTTTAATGTTTGCCTCTTTGGACAGATGTCTGAAGAATTTAAAAAATTAATGTGCTAATGAAGCTTAAATATTTCTTTCTTTCTTATACAGAGAAGCAGCAACTGAGCAGGGGTTTTCAAGATCAGAGTTTTGGATTACCATCTAATGCCTGCTTTAGCCACTTTTCTTTTGGTCCTGCTCAATTGGATCTTTCAGCTCTGATTAACCTAAAGATGAACTAAAGACAATCATTCTCATTTAGGATGAAACTTATATGACCCAGGAATGTCATGAGAAAATGACACACAGACTTCATAATGTAAGGTAATGAATTAAAGCAGCTGAAAAAAAAAAAAAAAGAAAAAAGAAAAGCATCAGTAGTTCTCCCTCATCCTGATTTTGGCAGGTTGGGCTTACTTGATGATGTAAGACAGATTTTCCTTTCTGAAATAAATTTGCTGAAAAGTCTGTCATAATCCGCAAAACAGTTCTAAAGTATAAAGGAGGTACTTCCAGAGAGCTCAGAAAAAACGGGAAAAAAAAGAGGTGATGTTGATATTTTAATGAGCATTTTTCTCTTCATTCTGAGAATAGATGACATGTACCATTACTTTTCTGAGAGCACAGAACAATTTTTGTCATTCAATCACTATTTTTCTCACAGCCAGAATGAAAGGGAAATAACACATACGCGCACTCACACACATGCACATGCGTGCAGAACCCCTCTCTCTCTGATAGTTCCCTAGGGAGTTCCATCATACCTGAGTTTATGAGCCTTGAATCATCTATGGTGAGTGGATTTAGTAATAAACAGAGTGGAAATGTTCTTCATCAGAGTTCAAAGCAAATTTCTACCAGCCCCTGCCAGACATTGCTTCCCCCCGGCCCCTCAGCATTTTACTGTAATGACTTCCTTTGAATGGAAAGAATACAGAAAGGAAGGCAGCTTGCACATCTTTAAAATGTGTCTTGAAATATTGTAAGCTCTGTAAACAAAGGGCATTCGGATGGTTTTACAGTGCAGGTCTTCAGGCTCTTTTGCCAAGCGGGAAGCACAGTGCCTGGGAAGAACCTGCAACATGGTGAGGTGTGAGCCTGAGGGCTGCATAATGGGGCCATATCTCTATATTTAAAGTAAAGATTGTACCTTTGCATTGTCTATTGTCTTTGATCATTAGAAATCTGCCTCAGTTGGGCAAAGTCTGAAGACACACCTTATCACCTAATAAAATGCTGTGCAGCCTCACTGTGAATCCCACTGGACACAACACACCTATACATACAAGAAGCAAGGATGCTCAACACTATTAGCTGACTCTACTTCATCTTCTAATGATATTCAGAGCTACTAAGAGCTCCCCACCCTCTTGGTTGTGGACAGGCTTAAATATCTCCATTCATTTTCAAATCTTGGAAATTAATTATGGACTTTATTTTTGTGGACTGTGTGGTGAAATCACAGCACTTGGAGGAACAAATGCTTTAAAACACTAGTTGGACCCAGAGGACCAGCTTGATTATTTTTATCAAGATATAAAAATACCAGACATGTATTTTTATCTCCCTTTGAAGGAATCTGTGGACCGGAGGGTAGGTTATAATACTTTCAAGGAATCTTGAGAAGTGAGAATTATGGGTACTTCAGAGAATTACTTATATCCCTCTAATAAATTCTCATGAGGTTTGTCTGAAGATGGTGGTCATTCAGATAAGGCCATAAAAATACCTGGGGGACATCGTAGTAACACTTTGTCCCCCTGCGACAAGCGAGGGGATAGTGGGGAGCATGGCAGAATCGACACACATTGTGTAATGCCCCCCATCAGACTGCAGATGTGTGAACTTGTTTAAAACTTTTATTGGGGCTTTTATTAGACTGTGATACAGTCCCAGCCTCTTTGCAGTTGCCAACGTAGCCAGTTGCTCGCAAGTTATAACAAATTAAAAATACCTAATGCTCATGCTATTCTACACTTAGGGGTGGAGTGGGGAGTCCCAAACAGATAATATTTTGGGTGGTTATGCAGCCAGGTTCCTCCTGTGCCTTGTGATCCTCCTTGTGAGAGCCATGGCATTACCCATGGGTGCTTCACTGCTTTGGAACAGCAACAGAGGTTCAGCCTTACGAGCAATCTTCGTAAATCCTTGCTGATGCTGTAATTGTTCTTTAAAACATTGATAATCTAATGCTTAGGTAGTTGGGTTGGGTTTTTTTGGTTTTTTTTTTTTTTTTTGTTTTTTAATGCCAGTTACCTATTTAAGTTAATGTAATTGACAGCTTTTGTACACGAAGTTTTGTCTCAATCTAAAATGTATGAAAAGTTATAACTTTATTACCAAAGGTAGTTTCATTTATGTATCTCGTTCCTATGCAAGTGAAGCAGTCCTAACATGAGTTGACATGTCTCTATGCATGGCTTTGATCTCAGTGACTGCACTGTCGGCCAGAGAGCTGAGCTGCAGCAGTGGGTGTTTGATGGGGAGGAGGTGTGGGGGGGAGATGTCCAAAAGTGGCAGCGAGACAGTGAGAAGGGTCTATGAGTTCACTGTCTGTCATAACACTGGAACTAGAGGAACCCAAAACAGTGGTCAGATGACAGGTTCTAAAATAAGTAAAAAACTATGATCATTTGTTCACCCTGCATGCAGTTAAACAGTGAAACTCTTTGCAGTAGAGTACTGTAGCTACGAAAATTTTACATATGTTCAGAAATCATTAGACAAAGTATTGAGAGAGAGAGTCATTGAGGACAATGAAAAACACCAGCATACAGCCTCAGGCTCAAAAATTCAGAAACCCCAGACTGATGGTAGCTAGCAGGATATACTGGATAAGCACCACGGTACCTTTTCTGTGTAACCACAACCTTCTGCAGGAAACAGGAGAGCAGAGCAGTAGATGGACTGCTGGGCTGATCCATTATTACATTATTATCTTCTAGGTATTATCAACTGAGCTGAGCACAATCCAGTCTGAAAGTTTTTGGATGGCTATGACTTCATGTACAACTATTAAACCATTGTTGAAAAAAGAATTCCAGAAAATCTCCTGGAGTTTCCAGATGTCTGATTTCAGTATGGAAATTCTAAAATAGTCACACAAGGACAGTTAGAGACCATCACAGCAGTTGGGAAAAGATGGTGAGGAGAAGGGAGAGGGTGGCAACACTTGCAGGGACCATCAGCAAGAGATGGATTCTTTGGGCTCTTTGGACTCTTTCCCATGCCCAAGGAGAGAATTAATTGCTCCAAGTATCCATCCCTTTTCAACTCTATCATTGGCCACAGCAGCAGGAAAAGAATGCATCCCCTGGGTCCATTTCTGCATTTACTTTAAGCTTTTCATTGTAAAAGCAATGCAAACTGGCTTTAGTATAAGTGAGAATTAAGTGTTGCACATATCGTTATGAAATCACAGCGGACCACAGTGAAATTTGATATATTACTACACACATTTGTTATATCAGCTCCCTTTAGAACCTGATTATCTTTTTAAACAAATTTTCTAAATGAGCTGTAATATTTTATATCCACTAAAAGCTTTTCAGCCCAAAGCACTTAACAAGCTTAAAGACCTGGAGTGGGAACCAGCTTTTGTTCTGTGTGCGGACGGCACCTGGCACAATGGGAGTCAGTCCCTGAGTCAGGTTCCTATGTGTTGCTACAATAGCAACACCATTGATGATAGTAGGAACAGTAGAATGGAAATACTGACATTTCTGGGTCAGAAAATATTAGACAAACCTTAATTTTGAAATAAGGAGTT
The DNA here is from genome assembly GCF_047370975.1 of Nipponia nippon. Classification (NCBI taxonomy): domain Eukaryota; kingdom Metazoa; phylum Chordata; class Aves; order Pelecaniformes; family Threskiornithidae; genus Nipponia; species Nipponia nippon. Next base: position 22,040,966 of record NW_028262358.1, read on the forward strand.
ACAGAAAGTAACCAGAATCCAAGTTAAGGAAACACTGTAGATTTTGGGGTCTGATCTAAAAGACACACCCATTAACATAACATCAGAGCCTATTTGCGATTAAGTCTATTCTGTCAAGAACAAAAAGTATTTCTAAATAAGATGAGTTAGTCAAGTGTGAGGATTTGACTAGTAAGTCACGATACAGGCATACAGACCTATTTACACCATATAGCTATGCATTTATAGACAACGTGTACAACTTGAAGGATTTCTGACCCCATTTAAATAAAAAAAACAATGAAAAAACTATGCTGTAAAAATATATAGTATTTACTTCTATTGTTTGGAAAGTAAGAGCAGTTTCTTCCTGATATTCTGATTAAATGTTCTAATCAATATTTTGACCAAACTCCCAAATAATTACTCTGAGCTTCTTAATAGAAAATTGGAACCTCTGTCCTTCTGGTAGCAAGCCTAGTGAGCCAAGTAGACAAATGGGGTGGTTTACATGCAAATTCAACCATTTGTAATTGGACCACGTCTGCGGTTTGGACCATACTGAGTGGTGGTGTATGGTCTGTTCTCTGAGTATTTTCTACTTTGGTGCCTGGGCAGGTAAGCTAAAGAACATAACAAACATGGGCACTGTTTGGGGAAGTAAGACGCCACTGGATGTCATTATTTCTCCTTCTTTGAGACTGAAGCAAGGCTTCTTTAGAGGTGGAAAATATGGCTATTACAGCAGGTAGTTGAGTTTGATTTTGAATGTTCTTGGTAGTTTGGAATGCTTCTTCTTAATTTAAAATAAAAACTTTCCAAAGTCAGACTTCTTCATGAGTCAGTGGAAACATACACAACCCTTTGCAAATGCAAGCAAAAACTTTGACCGGCCTAGTTTTGGTACAAATCGGTCAGTCTTCAAATGGCTCAACTAATTGGATGAGCCTCTCGACCTTCCAGGCTGCTCAGATACTCACACTGTGCTCTCTGAGCCTTCCCTCCCCAGTGACTTCAGAGGACACAGTTTTGTGGTAATATAAAAGTAGACTAGAAACTAAGCATAAACTTAGTCATAAATGTCTTTGAGCATCTGAAATTTTGTCAGTAAGATTATGAAGTCCATTCCTGCAGCCACCAGAAGTCCTGTTTATTTGAGTGCAATAAGGAGCACATAAACCAGATGGAAAGTACCAAAATACAAAGTATCACACTTTGTTACTGCACAGTCATTTCCTCTAAGAAAACACTGGTAAGCACGACTGGTGGCTACATTAAAAGCCAGGATTTCATTTTACATCTTTTATTTTTCTGATCTGAGATACCAGCAAATGACCAAGAGCTCAGAGATTTCTCCTCTGTTAATAAGTCTCAGCACTTGACCATTACTTACCAGAAAATTGCTCCCTTTCTTCGATTATCATTAGTAATAATCTTAGTCCCTGAGACTAAGCATCGATAAAGAAATATTTTCTGCATGTTCCTTACTTTTATTTTCAGAGCTGAAGAAGTGAGCTTAGGTTGTGTAGCAGCAATATTATTGCTTTTTACATTCCAGATCCTTTTACCTTGTCTACTGTACCATTGTACATATGAGGTATATCTAGAATCACAGAATTGTTAAGGTTGGAAAAGAACCTTAAGATCATCGAGTCCAACTGTTAACCTAGCACTGCCAAGTCCACCACTAAACCATGTCCTCAAGCACCACGTCTACCTGTCTTTTAAATACCTCCAGGGATGGGGACTCAACCACTTCCCTGAGCAGCCTGTTCCAATGCCTGACCACCCTTTCGGTGAAAAAGTTTTTCCTAGTATCCAACCTAAACCTGCCCTGGCGCAGCTTGAGGCTGTTTGCTCTCATCCTATCGCTTGTTACTAGGGAGAAGAGACCAACCCTCACCTCGCTACAACCTCCTTTCAGGTAGTTGTAGAGAGCAATAAGGTCTCCCCTCAGCCTCCTCTTCTCCAGACTAAACAATCCCAGCTCCCTCAGCCACTCCTCGTAAGACTTGTGCTCTAGACCCTTCACCAGCTTCGTTGCCCTCCTCTGGACATGCTCTAGCACCTCAATGTCCTTCTTGAAGTGAGGGGCCCCAAACTGAACACAGTACTCGAGGTGCGGCCTCACCAGAGCCGAGTACAGGGGCACTATCACCTCCCTGGTCCTGCTGGCCACACTATTCCTGATACGAGCCAGGATGCCATTGGCCCTCTTGGCCACCTGGGCACACTGCTGGCTCATGTTCAGGTGGCTGTCAACCAACATCCCCAGGTCCTTTTCTTCCAGGCAGCTCTCCAGCCACTCCTCCCCAAGCCTGTAGCGTTGCCTGGGGTTGTTGTGACCAAAGTGCAGGACTCGGCACTGAGCCTTGTTGAATCTCATGCAGTTGGCCCCAGCCCACCGATCCAGCCTGTCCAGGTCCCTCTGCAGGGCCTACCTACCCTCCAGCAGATCGACACTTCCACCCCACTTGGTGTCATCTGCAAACTGACTGAGGGTGCACGCGATCCCCTCATCCAGATCATCAATGAAGCTATTGAACAGGACTGGCCCCAACACTGACCCCTGGGGAACACCACTCATGACTGGCCACCAACTGGATTTGACTCCATTCACCACCACTCTCTGGGCTCGGCCGTCCAGCCAGTTTTTAACCCAGCGCAGAGTGCACTTATCCAAGCCACGAGCAGCCAGCTTCTGCAGGAGAATGCTGTGGGAGACAGTGTCAAAGGCCTTACTAAAGTCCAAGTAGACAACATCCACAGCCTTCCCCTCATCCACCAAGCGGGTCACCTTGTCATAGAAGGAGACCAGGTTAGTGAAGCAGGACTTCCCTTTCACAAATCCATGCTGGCTGAGCCTGATTCCTGGGTTGTCCTGCACATGCTGCATAATGGCACTCAAGATGATTTGTTCCATGACCTTCCCCGGCACCGAGGTCAGGCTGACAGGCCTGTAGTTCCCCGGATCCTCCTTCCGACCCTTCTTGTAGAAGGCCGTCCCATTTGCTAACTTTCAGTCATCTGGGACCTCCCTGGTCGACCAGGACTGCTGATAAATGATGGAGAGTGGGTTGGCAAGCTCCTCTGCCAGCTCCCTCAGTATCCTCGGGTGGATCCTGTCTATTTAACTATAGACAGTATCCCCGGGTGGATCCTGTCTATTTAACTATTTTCATCTGTGTATGTTAACAAGTTGATCATGAACACTTTATGAATTTCTAAAATAGCTTTATTATCTAACATTATACGCTAGATAGCATATTTAGAAATGCCAGAACTATTTTCCTTATTGCCAAAGACACAGCCAAAACATTAAGTTTGGGGTTAGTAGGTGCTTTCACTGCAAATGGAAAAACATTTCTTTAATGTATTATTCCTCCTTGAAATTTTTCACAAGAAATAAAACCCGCTCCCAACCAGCTCCACATGTGATTATTTGAGTTAAACTGTGTGGAATTAAATCTTAACAAGGGACCAATCTGAAATCTGTAGAAATCTCTGGGACCCTTTCTATTAATTTGAGCAGTCTTTTGATCAGGCCTTACATGAAGAAACACATTTATGAGCCCCAAAGATGGAACTCATTAAAATACATTTCCTTTATTTTACATGTGCAATTTAAATGATTTTATAATTCCCTATGAAAATATTTTATTATAAGTTACACAAAGATAGGGAAGTTCTAGTCATACAGGAACCAGGATAAAAACATTTGTTTGTACAAATAAATGTTGTTCTATTAGCTTTTAAAAAAACTGCATTATTTACTATAACAAAAGATAAAGGCTTATGTTAGCTTTTACACTCTTTTCAACAGATGTGGTCACCACCTTTTAGGTATGTGTAATAAATATGATTTAGTAAAAAAGTGGTTCAGCAAGATCCACTGGGGAAAGTAGGTTAAAGGTATCTGAAGTGTTTTTACTTGAATAAACCAAAAACTCCCAACATCCCAGCCTTAGCTCACGGCATCGTTAAATGTGTCCAAAACCCTTGTGCAAAAGATGCCTGCTGTCATGCAAGAGGAAGGACGCTCAGCCTTATGGGTAATATTTTTGTGGAACACAGAAAAGGGGGTTTTCTGCCATGGTCTAATAGCTTGAGAAAACTAGTAGTACAACACATAAAGGCCAATATGTGGCCTTCATACATGGCAAGGATGGAGATCTTGACTGTAAAATGGCGACAGGGGCTATTGCACCCTAAGTGCTGACAACATAATGCGAAGTCATGGAAAGGGAAGGACACAAAAATGGATTTTTTATTGTGTTTTGTCACTCCCTCTCCCTCAGAGCTGCCACAGCAGGAATGTTCTTCTTGGGAAGGGAACCTGTGTTATTGCTTGATTTCTGTTTTCTGCCAAGGGCATTGGCACAAACTAAGGCTTTCCTGCTGCTCGGACAAGAGAGAGGAGTTTGCCAAACTTCTTATTTTTTCTATTAATTTCAGTGTAAGGTAGCTGAATGATAGTACAGAATGCTTAAGTACCTGCCATTTTACAGCTGTTTTGATAGACTGCCTTTTGCAAGCAGTGGTTGTTTATAATGTCCTGAAAACCAACTCCACAGCCCATGAATGATACTGAAATTGCTGGTATTATTATAATTTTTGCTTCATAGACAGAAAAATTACTGGCAAATATTGTGAATTTGCATGCCAGGAAACTGTTAGTCACAAAGTTAGGGGGCTAACTATAAAAAAAAAAAAATTGAAATATTTTCTTAATGGCAGAAATGCAGGACAATAGCAGGACTACCATTAAATGAAAATCAAAAAAAGAAACTGTCTACAACTGAATCATCCAAAACCAGAAGACAGAAACCATCATTTTTTTCATCGATAGCCTATTTATTGTCCATGGCAAAGCTTTCTTGGCAAAACCAGAATTTCAGCCCCTCAGACCATGATCATTCGGAATGATTCATACAAGCTACACACAAATAGGCATTAAGCACATATATTAATCTTTGGGGAACAGTGTTAAACATCATTTCATTCAGCCTTTGTAGTTAGCAAAGCAACAATTACAGGGAAATTTAATTATGGTTAATTTAAAAATTTTGGCCTTTATCCTCCAAATAGGTATGTTATTTCGGACCTCAATGATTCACAGTCTTCTCACTGATTTAACAGAGTTTGGATGGGCTCAAAATTGACATGTAGGGTAAACAAACCTTGTAAAGAATATTTAATTTGTTTGTTTGTTTGTTTTGTTTGTTCTGTTTCTTGTATTAAGGCAAGGAATAAAACTAACAGGGTGTATATGTTGTTCCCAAAAAAATTTTAAAAATTTACATTTTTTTCAGAAGTTAAGAAAGAGGGAGGGAGAGTTTAAGGCTTATTTGACTGTTCACAGTGGAAATGCTTATATGTTCTATGATGTGAAAACTACTCTTAAGTTTAAGTAAGTTGAACTCTAATGAAATAAAACAAGCAGATTTAAAGAAGCTTTAGATGTTTTCAGTGATCAGATGTCAACATTCAGCAGTTATCTATTCTAGAAACACCAAAACAGTGATTTGCAATATGTTTCCCATTTAGTACCTGAAAGTACATGATTTTATCTTGGTCTTATCTATGTCACATTAGAGAATGAGTTATATTCATGTTACTTGTCATATCATGAATTCTTTTTTGCCACTATTAATGTCTCAATAGATTTTCGTGTGTGCCACCCTCTACAACAGAAACATTTACAGACATATACATAGAAAATATTAGGAAAAAAAGAAACAAACAAACAAAACCCCCTCATCTTTAAAACAAATATGAAAAGTATAAATTTCTGAACCCAAGTTGTCGTTCCACTTCAACTTCAAAATGAGAATTAGTATTTAAATGTCTAGGATCTTTGAAAGAAATAAACTCTTGAAGAATTCTAATGTGCCTAATATAAACCAAAAAAGAAAAAAAATCCTTTGAGTCTTTAAAATAATATTAGTTTTGCATGTCAGTTTTTCTTTAACATCAACTTTTTTGACTGTTTTATTGAAACTTCAACAGACAGTAGCTTATTTTTCCACAGACTTAAGCACCTGAGATTTTTGGCTAATGGACATAAGACCAGTAAAATTTCCTATAAAATGTAACTTTATATGAGAACTTACATGATGTTTATAGAATATATTCCAACATTTACTTTTTCAAATCAAACTTCTTGATATTTGCAGGAAGAACATCAGCTGCATTGCAATGCAAAAGTAAAATTGATCAGCTGATGAAGACAAATAAACAGAGATGTTTTCTCTGGAGTCACGACTTGCTTCCTGAGTGTCTCTGTTTCCCACTTAAAGATCAATAAATACCAAGCACAAAACTCGGTGAAATCCTTTCAGTTGCTTTTAATGAGCTATGGATTAGACCTTAAATTGAAGACAGAGATGAACAAAGACATTTTTAATGAAAAATTTCTGGACCAGAATCTATTCTGCAAATTACTGACACATTTACTCTTGTTAGTCTTCATTATGCATAATTTTAGCAAAAAGATCTACCAGTGGATATGGATTCACAAATATTAGCTAGCTAAAGGCTAGACTAAAATAGAGTATACTCATCTTAATGAAAGTGAATAAGGACAGTGTTTCAGAGCCAAGAATGGCAGAAATAAAGATACACTGGTACTGGAGTCATCCTTTAGAAGGAAATAGGCCCAGATAGTCCAAATAATATACTTCCTATAAATAATCTATCCATTTTAATTATCATCACTACCCAAAAAACCACTCCTTTCAGATAGGATCCTTCTCAAAAGTAATTACTTTCTGTCAATTAGGGCTTCTAGCACAAGATTTTATGCAGAAAGTGAGAAAAGAGATAGAAAGCTTTGTAATGGAAGAAAGCATTTCAGTATATGTTACCATTTCTGCAAGTCATATGTGAAAGTATTCTGAAGAGAAGGCACTACAGGCTTAAAAAAAGAGCACCAATCAATTGGATCTCCTGCACAAAAGCTTCTGAATAAGAACAAAATGTGTGGGATTACTGACAGCAGTTATGTTTACTACCCTCCTTGTACTTTACTGCAAACTTACTAAAAAAAACCCTTTATCTGTTACTTGCAAACAGGTCAACAATTTCTAAGGTTTCACCAAATTAGACACTCACACCTTAATTTGAGTTTTAGACTTCACGGAAGTCAAATGGATATTTAACATTAAATTCAACGAGGCAAATTTAAGCCACTGCTTTGGACTGATACATGCCTACCCTTGTTTGCTGCACCCTCAATTTGCAAATGAGCATAAATCACTTCTGGGAAACAAGAATCAGAGTAATATCACTGAAAGGAATGTTTTTGGTCCTCTTCTCTTCAAATCTGGTCCTATAAGATGGAGAGCACCAAATCTGGCACTCTAGAAATCAACTCATCATCTCCCATTGAATTTCAAGGATTTAGAAGGTGGCAGCAGCTGCTTGTTTCCTGCCAAAATCTTCCCATACACTCATCTTAAGGCTTTTTTCAATTGTCTTGGTCCAAATCTAGGAAAAGTTGAATTCATGCCCATCTGATTGTTTTCTAATGATTGCTCTGAACAGGTTTGGTGACCATTGCCTGGGTACTAATGGGTATTATTATATATAAAGCTATTAATAAAAACTGTTGGCCCTAACAGAGAGGCACTGGACTTAAATGCAATGTCCCTTTCTTTTTGTTTCACATTAAGGAAGAATATACCACAGGGTTACTTGTCTCAGCTGACCCTTGCTGCTGACCCTTGTTCTAGTTATATTGCAGTTTCCCAGAAGGGCTAAATCCCTGGGTACAGCTGGGGATCATCATCACAGGGGAGCAAAACCTCACCATATTTCACTGTATACAGTTCAGAAAAAGTCAGGATTGTTCACACTGATATCGAATCTACTTGCATCCCTCCCTTCTCTTTTCTCCTCCCAAGTCATGGCCACTGTTCTGCCAGTTCTTCTACCTATGTTTTAATCTCCAATTACTTCCTTAAGTATCAGTTAGTTAACAAAGCTTTTCTGTTGCTTAGTGGAGAACGCTTACTATTATTTAAGATCTGCATGCATGTATTTGAACAGAATGGCCTAATAAGATAATAGAGGGCCATTGATCAGAAAGGGAGCTGGACTGGAAGATGTTCAAACAGCCTGGACTCCCCCGTGTTGAGGGTTATGTATGGATTCTGTCTGCTCCTTCATAAATAATGCACATAGATAAAAGCACTTTAGCCCTCAGTTGAAGTCAAAGAGTCTGAGTAGGTCTTGAATCAGCTTTATGTCATAATTTCTCGCAGTCATCCCACTGTTCTGCTGTTTTCATTTAGAATGAATATAAACTATCCAGATTTAGTGAGAGTGTCTGCTTTCAGGAGCAGTGCACTTAGGGATTCACTAAGTATGTGAAACAAATTCTCAGTACCGGTTTTTAAACAGGGATTGAGACTAAGTAATGGAAATAGCAGAGCCCATGGGATTGATTAAAAGCGTGTTGAGTTCTCTAATATTCAAAGAACCGTAATTAGAGCCCTACATGACACAGAACTGTAAAATCCCATTGATCAGACACTCACGTACATGGGCTTTCCTTGCAGCGGTCAGCTAACACCAGAAACGTTCCGTACATGTCATGGAAAAAGCATTACTACTTTAGGAACCCAAGACATTGCATACTGAATTTGCATTCCCATTAAAGTAAATTACTGTTTATCTGGAACACGTCATACTATTCTGAAAGTCTATCCAAGGGTCCATATTTTATGTCTGAGCAGGCCATGGTGATTACACTCCTCCGTGTGTCATTTGTTTCTCTGAAAACCGTGTGTCTAACCGCTGCCCAAACGAAAGCGTAGAGGCTGGGGGGAAGGGAGGACACAATTATCCCTTTCCTCCAGTCAGGAGGGGAAAGCTGATACAAGAGTAATAACCAAAAGCCAGGTCTTTCCCACATTTATTGTCACACCCATCGTAGCCAGTAACATTTCTTTAACAATAGCCATTTATAAAGACCTGCCTTCTATGGAAAGATTTACTAACAGCCTTAAGTGGAAACTCCACTATAAAACTAACACGCTCATGGAAATAGTACTACAAAGATATAAAAATAATGCACAAAGTGACCCACTGATGCATTTACTGTAAAACCCAAGGACTAAAAATAAAATAACCTCAAAATAAAAAGTAAGTACAATTCTTTTTTTCTTTCCTTTTTGAAACACAGAAGTAGCTCTAATGGATCATAGACTAAAAAAAGCATATTGTGATTGGAGCTAACAATATTTTAACATTCTGCCCTTCAAAGACTCAACTCTATTTCATTTTCACAAGACAGAATCTGGCAGTGTAATAAAAAGTCTCTTTAAAAATAAAAAAAGTATGAAAGAAGAAAGAAACAAAATGAAGGTAAGAAAGATCATCAGAACTGAATAATATTGACTGATTTTCTGTCATTCTTACTACTCCAGTTGCTGAGCATTCAAATACTAAAAGAAAACATATCACTGTCTCCAGAGATGCTGTATCAACAAAAACTCCTTCCGTTGGCATGATACAATATCTGTTTAACTAATCAGGGGGAAATTTATCATACAGGATTTGGTGGGGTTGTTTATGGAGTCATTAGCACAATGGCATTTAGCTCTCAAATGTCAGTTGTGCTCTTCAGAAGATGAAATGCTGCAGCTGGTTGGGAAATGAATGAAGGCCAAACCCTGAGTTATAAAGTAGAGGACTTCATGTGAAAAAATTCTATTGCTAGGATTTTGTGGATGTGTTGGTTGGTTTATTTATTTACTCATTTATTTACTTGTTCTTTCAAAATAATGAGCAGGTGCTGAAGACTATAAAGAGGTGGTGTACTGAAGCATTCACTAATATTGAAAAGCCTTATAGCAATTTCTTCTACACCTTGCTGTAAGAATATCACACTTTGCTAATGGGCTCATAAAAGAGCTTTTCCAAACATCAAAGTAATGCAATGAATTCCTAGGATAATATTAAATTACCTAAATTCTGCCTAGTGCTCTGTCTCTGATTCACAATTATAAAAGTGAGATAACCATTTGAATTCTAGAAATATTCCAGCTTGCTCAAAGATGCCTGCCAAAAGTCTTCCTGCAACCTTGTCCTTGTAAAACATGGCTTTAAGGAGAATTTTGGTAAAACAGAGTCCAGTTCTTCACAAATTTATTATACATTTAATTGACATGAGCATTACAAGGATTAAGTCAATACTGTTTATAAAATGCATGGAAGATACACTTTCAAAAGTGGTTTAATAAAAGTGACCAGCAGATAAAGTGGCAGATGAAATTCAGGTTAGAGAAATATAAAGCAGTGCACATAGGAAAAGTAATCCTTGGAACAAATAATTCCATAAAACAATTCTACAAAACTCCACCTCAACATATGATATTAAAAAGAAAACAGAAAAAAATGAAAACCAAACAGAAGGCCAGGAATAATTAGGAAATAAAAGAACAGAAAACATTAGTCACCATTATTGCACAGTATAAATCCATGCTTCATCTGCCTCGTAAGTACTATGTGTGGTTCTTATCTCCTCATCATGAAAAAGATGCAGTAAAGTTGGAAAAGGCTCAGGAGTCCCTGAGCCACAAATTTCTGAGTATCCTGAGGCACTCTGAATGATGGTAAGCCTGCCTGTTCTCTGACTTTTTCTTGTACATCCCATTATCCATCACTCTTGGAGACAGTACAGTGAGCTGGCTGGACCTGTGGGCTGGGCTGGCACATCATTTCTTATGTTCTTGACAGATTTTTAAAAAAATGAAGTGGGATGGTAGTTTGCTTTAGTCAGTGTGCTTGTCGGGGAGTGAAAAAGGAGGTGTCCTACTGCATACAGAAGAAAGAAGGTATTTTCAGTACTGGTGGTATCTTGGTTTACCAGAAGACCAATAGGTTTAGAAGAACCTGGAGAAGGCTGAGTGTTCTTAGGGAAGATGGAACTGATAATTAGGAAACATCTTAAAGTGGGTCCTTTTTCTCACCAGCAGCACATAAACCCTGTCAGGATTCAGCTACAGTTAAGTGCTCTTCATCCTGACCCTGAGATAACTAAGGCATCTCTTATTCTGCTGACTGTGCAGATCGTTGGCAGTGTATCCCATGGGCAGGAGGAAAGGGGACAGAGTGGCAAACAAACTCTTATTCTTTAGAGTTATGATTAATATGTTCCATAACAATTAGAAAGGACTTGAGTACTTCAGTGGGATTTTCTGCTAAAGGGATACATTGTAGATGCTTGCTCATGCAGCCCACATGGGGCAGTGCTGCTTGAAATCAAGGAGAACGAGGGCTTCGGTAACAAAGCAGAGGCCCAGCTCATCCTTGGGAATGAACCCAGTCTCTTGCCCTACCTGAGGCCTGTAGAGGTTGGGATCAGAATGACATTCTGAGTCACAGACCTGATTCTTCCTTTAACTGTTCCTTTTTTGCCAAATCCCCAGTGGAAGACCACAGTGAAACAGTAGACAGAAAAACCCCAAAAAATAGAAGTCCAGAAGAAAAGGAATTGTGGTCATCCCACTAAATATGTTTTGATGGGAGATGAACAGCCTTAGACAGCACAACTTGCTGCATAATAATTTCTCTAAGTATGTGTCACTGCTCCAGTTTAAAGACAAATACCAGAAAGAGTAGACTCTCATCTGCATGCCCATGGGGTCAATACCCACGCATAGTCTAAAAGGACCTAAAAATATGCAATAAAGGAGCACTGTCTTGTGGTTATGGTAATGACATAGTTCATGTAGTATGTCTCCATTTGGTGATATTAGGAATCCCATGTTTGCTTGCAGAATGAGAGAGAAACATGAAGATGCCTGTTCTTTAATTTATTAGTATTATCATTCACTGATTCCCTCCACTGCAGCTAATGCCAAAGACGAAGGAAACTAGCATGACTATCTTTATATGCAGTCCTTTCTCCCTGTGTGAAATGAAACTAGCTCTGCAGCTTCTTCTATACATACTGTGGTGTCTCTTAATATGACACAGCACCTCTTCTTATACGGAGAAGAAAAGGAGCATAGCGCATTGGCAGGACAACTCCACTAAAGCATGCAACTTTGCATTGTCCTTGCATGCTGCTTTTGCTGGAATGATAGACCACACAGCAACCCACACCAAGACCATCGTTTATCAGTCACCTTTAAGCTTTACCCATAGAAATAAAATTTAATAAAATTCAACTAATTTTTCATTGAATTCAAAATCTTCTTCCAAAACTTTTACGAGGCTTTCCAAAACTTCTAAAGGCAATTATACATTGAAATGCTTATAGGGGAATATTTGTTTTCAACTTCAGAAAATGAATCGGGCTTATACTTGGAAGCACAAAGACTTGCTCTTTACAAATGTTTAAATGCAGCCCATTTAATCGTGACTTTATTAATATTATGGAAGCACCGATAGCAACTCTATAATCAATGTTCAGTTAGGCATGAAAACAAATACTGATTGAAACCAAATTACTACACTTCAGTTCCTCTTACAGATATGTTGTGCTTTCCAGGCAAAACATCTGGAAAACTGCCCTAGCAGGGCCATTGAGGCTTTCCTTAATGTCAAGGGATCCCTGGCAATCTGCACAACCTTTAGTCCTAATTTCTGCAAGTTATTAGTAAGAGCTGCAGATGTTAGGTTAATGCTTGTATGTGCTTCGTAGGCATGAATCCTATTGCACTGCTGCAGGTATCATTACATTAGGACAGCTACCAATTAGTTAGTGTGGGTTTTAGAGTGCATTTACAAATAATTTCAGCCGAGTGTTTGGCCTGGATCTGAAGGGCTGCCATAAAATTTTTCCCTGTCCAAGACATTCCCACTTGCGAGTAGCTTTTCTAAGAGTTTGGTCTTTTACAGAAATTAAAATTAGCCAGAATCTTATATACTGGGTAAATATTGTAAAGGAAAATGTTGTAAAACCACCTAAAAGGAGGGTTATTCACATTGTTTCTCATTACTGTTTGCATTAAAGAAACCTATGAAGAAAATGTGAGTCAACAAATGCCAGCATATCAAAAATATATCACAGACCTTAAAGCAGTAAAGTGTTAGTAAAGAACAACATTGGGGAAAGAAAAAACAAGTCAGAAAAAGAGCTTTAAGTTCTATAAAGAGGAGACATGTTTTCCTTGATGGTGGGCAATATTGTCTGTCCTGGATCACAGTAAACCATTGGAGAAGGAGTTGCTTCCAAATCATCCTAGACCTAAGACTGCACACAAGGGAGCTACATGGTCATGGGCCTCATTAAGGGGAACTCCAGGTGGAGGGCGATGTGCAGGCTGGAGTGGTGGTGACCCTCAGGATTTTAAACTAAGCCGTGCCTCCCCCAGACGGAGAAATTAGAATTAAATTTGTTTTGCGTCCTCCTGCAGTCGAGAGGTCTCAATTCTCTTGTTAGTGGGTAGTGCAACTGCTTTGCTCTCCTTCTCTTTTTCCGTGGCAAATGAACTCACCAGAAGTGGACCTTTTTGCATGATTTCTTTTCATCAGTCATCACATCCATCCATCAGGTACAGAAACATCTGGGCAAGCTAGTTAACGTGTAGCTGACTTCGGTTAATGTTTATAATTAAGCCATGAGATTCAACAAGCAGTGCATTTCTGAGGGATTATCACACACCTCAGGTGCAGTATGAGGCACCAGCCAAAAGCCAAGTGACTTCAGCTACTCAAAGAGTGCAATAATCCCTCAGAAATCTATTAACCGTGAGTGCCTTATAGCTATTATGGTATGGAAACTCCAAGGTAAAAAGGTCATACCTGTGCTTTTAATGAGAAATATTGACATATGTATGACATCACTGCCAGCCAATCAGAAATCACCATTGTTACCCAGTGTTTGCAAATCATTTTATAAGAACCAAAAGTTATAAAGCAGTTTACAGTGCTCTGAAAATCAAATAGATCACTTATATATTGAAAACTCATTTGAAAAAAAAAAAGATGTCTTTTATATACAAAACATGTCTAGGTCTACCCTTTCTTTGTGTCCATCTTTAAGTTCATAATATGAACGAGTCAAGTGCTGGAATTGTTCATATGCATAATATTAAGCACATTAATTATTACAAACTATACATTTTCAATAATATTTGCAGGCTTTAATGAATACCTATGTCTTTTTCAGGATCACACTCCTGCTTCTATCCCAGCACTGCTCCCAGCATCCTAACTGTATATCCTTGTCAATTGATTGCTGAAAGAAATACTGGTCACCAAAATTGGACAAAGCTGGCATATTCCAAATTCCAAAATATATTTTAGTCCAGATGGACAAATAGGAGGGAGAAAATCACCCTCTTTCTAGAAATTTCAGCTGGGGAGATGGCTCATTGACTTTGGCCAAAAGCATGTCAGGGATGACTCTATTGTGTTATGGACTAGTCTAACAACTCAGCAGTACAGTAAACTCGTCTAATCAAATGCAGCATCCAGAAACCTTTCCTCGTGTTGCTTAAATTGCTAGCAATAGATGTAATCACAAAGGTCAAATCAGAGAAAGGAACTTGTTATTTGCCAAATGATAGCAAAGCACAAATTTTGTATAGGATGATTTATTCAGAGGACAGCAAAACTATGTGCAGATTTTCTTCAAAATTGGAAAACTTTCCTGCTTACTAAGAAATGGCAATTTGCAAGACATTTATGTTACTGCACCAGTTGGTGACTCCTGCTGTGATAATGTGCTCTATTGGGTATGATGAGGGACCACTCAAATGCGATTTTTTTTTGATTACATGAATATGGCTGAACAACATTAAGCATTCAGTGTATAATGGTTTGAGAAAATAAGTGGGCCTTTCTTTATGACTTGCAGAGTCAACAAATAGGCTCTGTTAGGCCAGTGAGAAAAAGTGAGTGACAGATCTAAGAAGCTTTTCGGAAGAACACATTGATATTTGAATCTGCAGTTTCCATGCTCTAGCTGATGTCAGCCGTCGGGTGAGAGCCTAAATATCAGGTAGCCAAGACAAGCATCTAGCTGCCACTTAAAAGCTATCTCTTTCAGAGAAGAACTGAAGTAGTATTCTTTCTGTGGCTGTGCCTGCCAGGCAGCAGACAGATGCCCGCTGTGCTAGCAAAACCTCCCATATTCTAGAGTGCAGTGTGCGTTGCATGAAACCGAGCTATAGATTACAGAGGACCACAGCAAAGGATAGACTCATGGATTTCATCCCTAATTCTTGAGCCAAGGGCATTAATAGAAATACAACTAAGTCAAAAGATAGAGTCACAAAAGCTACTTTGTTTTTGTAAGCAGTGATGACATTATGAAAGTACTGGTCATAGAAAATAACCCTGGATCAAACTGTTCATAAGTTGAGTCAGGTTAAATTACACGGAAAATGAAACAAACAAACTCATAACCAATATTTCTTTATTTCAGAAAGAGAAACTTCAGGACGTTAACATACCCAGTGCGTGAAGTCAACTGGACTTCAGAATTCCCAAATATCAGCACAGAGGAGGAGGCTCAGCCCACTGCAACTCAAAACTTTCTGGAGCTTGCAACTTCAGGAAATGGAAACTTGCAGAGAAGAGGTCTGGAGGTGGGGTAGAGCACTGCCAGATGGCTAACAGAAACAAGGGGATAGAAAAGAATCATGCTGAGGTAGAGGAAAAACAACCAAAAAAGCTTAATGCATTCAGATCAGGAGAAATGACTAATCTCCTCCCCAGAGCACTTCAAGAACTGGCATGTGAAACATCACCTCCAGTAGCAAGTGGTTTTGCTACTCCAGCATATTGCATAAAAAGTTTCCTTGTGATGGGATCATAGCACGTGTAACTTCAACTGAAGGAAATAGAAAAGAAATCTGTGCACCAAAGAGGCGAGAAAAGTGGGTAATGGGTTAAAAACTAATGAAGAAAGATCAAAATACAGTTCTCTGATGACAACGTGCTGTTAAATACAGGAAAAATGAATATTCTAGTAGGACTTTCTGAAACATTTCATACAGTGTCACATGAGAAATATTTAAAATACAAAAGAAAAGGATTAGTGCCGGAACAGGCAAATGTGTTCAACTGCAAGATTTGGGCCTAGGGAGACCTCTTCTTTCAGTTCAGATAAGCTGGGACCTTGCTGGTATTCACCTTCCACTGTTGCATGGTCCACAGGTTGCTTTTTGTGCAGAGGTCACTAACAGATCATCCACAGCTATAGCAATCCTGGGCATGAGTGGAATTCTGGTATCTCTTGTTCTTTCTTTCTAACATATGATAGTTTAGTTTCATCTGTAGAGTTTTGCTTACTGCGAGGGACAGCAGACTTGGTGTAGGGGTATTTGGCTACAATGCAATCTCAGGAAAGCAGGCTAGATATAATACTCCTGACTATTT
Source organism: Nipponia nippon (assembly GCF_047370975.1). NCBI lineage: Eukaryota > Metazoa > Chordata > Aves > Pelecaniformes > Threskiornithidae > Nipponia > Nipponia nippon. Next base: position 22,057,286 of record NW_028262358.1, read on the forward strand.
CAAGCTACCATTAGAAATTGTATTCATGAGTTTTGTGGATCGCTTTGCTTGGACAGGATGTAAAATTCAGATTTTTTTTCTCACCTCTTCCCAAATATATTTTTGTTTCTCTGGATACTCTCAAAGACATCATATGCTGCCTGTGGCATGCCACTGTGCCACTCTTCATTAAATATTTGTTGATAATTCAAACAAGCATCTTAATGCTCTCTTCCATGTTTCCAAATATGAAAGTAATTTTCTGAAGAAACCTCCCCAAACCTCCTTATATTCCACCTTCAAAACTCTGATGACGTTGCACTTAGTTATGTCCTGTACAGATAGTTTTAAATACAATAGCTAGTATTGTCTTGTTTCCTTCCACTCCTTATTGACTGTCTTATCTGGTACATATACTGTGGGCTCTTCACAGCAGGAACCATCATTTTGATTTCATAGCATCTACAACAGGAGCTCCTGGTTCCTATTGAAGAAATACTCCTCCAGTACAAGAAAAGAAAGGACACATTAATGTGTGCTAGTGAACTAGCATTCCCACAGCATTCTCCTGGAGAAGCTGGCTGCTCACGGCTTGGATAAGTGCACTCTGCGCTGGGTTAAAAACTGACTGGACAGCCGAGCCCAGAAAGTGGTGGTGAATGGAGTCAAATCCAGTTGGTGGCCAGTCATGAGTGGTGTTCCCCAGGGGTCAGTGTTGGGGCCAGTCCTGTTCAATAGCTTCATTGATGATCTGGATGAGGGGATCGCGTGCACCCTCAGTCAGTTTGCAGATGACACCAAGTGGGGTGGAAGTGTCGATCTGCTGGAGAGTAGGTAGGCCCTGCAGAGGGACCTGGACAGGCTGGATCGGTGGGCTGGGGCCAACTGCATGAGATTCAACAAGGCTCAGTGCCGAGTCCTGCACTTTGGTCACAACAACCCCAGGCAACGCTACAGGCTTGGGGAGGAGTGGCTGGAGAGCTGCCTGGAAGAAAAGGACCTGGGGATGTTGGTTGACAGCCGCCTGAACATGAGCCAGCAGTGTGCTCAGGTGGCCAAGAGGGCCAATGGCATCCTGGCTCGTATCAGGAATAGTGTGGCCAGCAGGACCAGGGAGGTGATAGTGCCCCTGTACTCAGCCCTGGTGAGGCTGCACCTCGAGTACTGTGTTCAGTTTGGGGCCCCTCACTTCAAGAAGGACATTGAGGTGCTGGAGCGTGTCCAAAGAAGGGCAAGGAAGTTGGTGAAGGGTCTAGAGCACAAGTCTTACGAGGAGTGGCTGAGGGAGCTGGGATTGTTTAGTCTGGAGAAGAGGAGGCTGAGGGGAGACCTTATTGCTCTCTACAACTACCTGAAAGGAGGTTGTAGTGAGGTGAGGGTTGGTCTCTTCTCCCTAGTAACAAGCGATAGGATGAGAGCAAACAGCCTCAGGCTGCGCCAGGGCAGGTTTAGGTTGGATACTAGGAAAAACTTTTTCACCGAAAGGGTGGTCAGGCATTGGAACAGGCTGCTCAGGGAAGTGGTTGAGTCCCCATCCCTGGAGGTATTTAAAAGACAGGTAGACGTGGTGCTTGAGGACATGGTTTAGTGGTGGACTTGGCAGTGCTAGGTTAACAGTTGGACTCGATGATCTTAAGGTTCTTTTTCAACCTTAATGATTCTATGATTCTATAAAACAAACGCTCTCAGGTAAAAAGGAAAAAATTGTCATTATCTGTATCAGAAATTGGTAGGAAGCAAAGGCTGAACTTTAGATGATTGCCATGATTGCTATGATTGCCTTTTGCCATTTTAAAGAGTGAAGCGACAGTGTTACTCCTTTGAGAATTCAAACTGAAACTTGAAATACTGTTTCTGGAAGAAGAATTTTCCATGATAAGTGTAGTACAGACCATGTCCTTTCCTTAAAATTTGGAGGGAAGGGTGCTGCAGTGAGCCCCACTGCAGTCCCACATTACATTTGATAATAGGGCCACTGCTTCTCAGATGAATGGGCCACAGACAATCTGAACCAGAAATTATGGATGTAGAGCAGTATCACTGCATGTGTGCCCAGATGTCAAGAGTTCAGGCCGTTCCTCAGTTTGAACAGATCCTTCCAAACTCCCAAAATACTGCTATGACCTGAACTGATATTTTGTCACTTTTCTCCTGATGTGACACAGCGGCCCTCCTGCAGATATACAAATGGAACATGGCTAATGTAAATACCCTCATATGACTGTTTATAGCTTTCTGACCTCCAGTATTTTCTCTTTGTTTCCTTTTGCCTTCCAAAGAGTTGCTTATCTAACATCTCAAAAGTCACCCTGGGATGGCTGACTTCTGCCCAGCATACAGCATCCAGGATCTGATTCCACTTTCAGTAAAAGTGAATGCCTTTTGTTTAAAAATGCACTAACAAATCACAGTAAGTTCAGGAAACAGTGGCACTGTACACTTAAGATTTAAAAGGACGTTAACAGGCTGCACTGTCCAAAAATCTTGAAATGGGAATCTATTTCATAATACTCTTCCAGATTCTAAATATATCACAGCAAACACAAATTACCACTGTGCCACCAATGTGGTTATTAAAGCCTTGGAATGTCTTTTATTATACTGACTCCAGCATTATTTCAGCTTGCTGTCCCCAAAATAGTCATTCCGTTACCCTAAGAGGTAATTAGCAAGCCTGAGTTCTCTGGGATGTTGTGATAATATGCTGATATTACAGATTTATACCCCTTGGATCCAGATCATAGTTGCTCACAATCCAGGCCAACCAATGAGATAAAAATTAGTGTTTGCCAGATGAAAAAAAGGCAGAATCACCAGAAAGGAAAATGCTATTTAGTTACCAGCTCTTCTGGGCATATCAAACAGTGGTGATTATGAAAGCCAGTGGACCTTTTGGGTCAACACAGACTATTTGTGGGTCCAGCTGAGGATGAGGTAAATATTAAATGCATAGGGTGAAATGCTGGTCACACTAACAAAACTCTCACTGATTTCAGTGTGGCCAGGATTTCACTCTTCAAGGCAATTAATTGTTCCAGCAGTTATCTGCACCTGTGACTCTATAGGTTCAATATCCAAAATTAGACTAGTCACTAAGAGACCCTTAAAAATTAGACTTTTTTTTTTTTTAAGAAGAGGAACAAAAAGTATTTGACAGTATCCATAAAAATGGAATTCAGTGTAAAATGTAATCTGAGGTGATAGCCAGAAAAAAATGACTTATAAAACTTTGCTTGATATGGAAAACAAGTGTCAGCTCCCCACTGCTGTACTGTTAATACATGAAAATAAAAGAAATCCTATAAGGTCTATGGGAGCTTATTGTGGATGAGTAATATTGAAGGCACCCTCCTAAAATGCATAATGCAGTTGGTAATCCTTAGCAGATCTCAGGGGTTTTCTCCCTTTCTTTTTTTTTTTTTTTTTTAATTTCCCTCCTTTCTCAACATCTGTTTTAGGTCACCCTTGAATCCCACCTTCTCCCCAGGAAAGTAACACAATAGTGTGCTCAGCAGAGCCCCCCAATACACTCTCACACACACATTCTCCAAATGACAAACAATCTCCATATATCTTCTGGGAACAATAAAAATCCTTGGATGTGCTCCCAGAGCCCTCAGGAAGTTAAAAAAGTCTTTAGAAGAGGGGTCGTGGATTGAGGTTTTATCTCTAGAATTTTACATAACAAACTTGGTAAGTGTTGTATAACAGTTAATACATATTCAATGGCTAAAAAAAAAGACATTAAAAATAACACTGGGGAAGGTCAAGTGAGTCAAAGGCCTGGTGTGCTGTGATCGCTTCATGACGAGGGCTGGGATTCCTCTGTTTTATCACATTTGTGCCGTGCTCACCGGTGTTTTGGAACTGCAGCTGCTCCCAGTGATGGAGTGC